>NC_044913.1:30782027-30861036 GCF_001633185.2 Quercus lobata
TTTTTTTTTTTTTTTTTTTTTTTTTTTTTTTTTTTTTTTTATAATTTGAAAATAAGAGAATGAGAAATCTGAATTATTAATTTGAAACATAAAAAAGTTTTGTTTTACCAAAAAAAACAAAAAACAAAAAAAACATAACACACTATACCAAATGTTTGAAGAATATAGATTACTTCAAGAATCAATCAAACACACCCAATTTTCTAAAAAATAAAAATAAAAAACTTCCAAAAAAATAGAATGGTCTATTTGTAGACATAAAGAAATGGAAAAACTTTTTAAAATAGTTCAATTGTTAAGAAAATAAATATGTGAAATAGGAATCCGATACTTGATTAACTAAATCTCAACTGGGAGAAGATCAAACATTAAAATTCCATTTACGAATGACATCAATCAATCAAGCCTAGAATTTGATAGCTTTCAACCAAAATTTAGGCTAAAAGAGAGAAAGTAAAAGAAAAACATAATAGCTTTATAAGACTGTAAAAACAATAAAATTCTATCATCTTAGCTCAAAAAAAAGTAAAAACAATAAATTTAAAGACACAGGAAGTTTAGGGATGCAGTAAATCTTTAAAAAAAAATTGTCTATTCATGATACATGAAAGATTTGTCATTATGGCAAATTATGGCCATAAAAATTTGAACCTCTATGAAACCAATTTAAAATTTCTAACAAAAGATTCAGATCCATAAGTTGAGACCCATAAGTTGATACTGACCAGTTCAGATCCATAGTTTTCAAATTCATGAAAGATTTACATCTATTACTTTTCAAATTCATGTTCAATGGTAAAATTTGGAATAAATCTTTTGGATTTTGTGACACCAGAAACTTTAAAATATTAGAAAATTATGGTGATGATGACAACAAATAATAGCAGGCAAGCATTTGATGACACAGTGTATATACATGATTAAACGCACAATCATCTTATTAAAAAAATCAACCAAAAAAATTAAATGATATAAAAACTAAATATTCAAATAAAAACAAATCAATTTATATGTCATAATCAAGCCGCTAAAAATCTTGTAATTCAATTAACACATTTTAATATTTCTAACAAAGACATCTAAAGTTCAAAACTTTCACACCAACTATTGATGAATAAAATATAAAAATTAAAACCCACAAAGCACATCAATAATTCAAATGCTAGCCACTCTAACCCAGGAAATAAAAACTAATACCACCAAATAACCATATAAAACTGAATTCTAATTAAGCAGAACTAAAAACAAAAACAAAAAAAGAGAAGAAGAAGATCTGAAAAACCTTTGCATACTGACTGCGTAAGATTAATACCGCAGTCCTTACGAAGCTTCATGAGCTCCACCAGGGTAATGTTGAGACTCTTCAAGACGTCGGTATGGGCTAATATGTTGCAGAGGCACTTGAGATCATGGGTGATTGTCTCCTTCAATTGCTCACAGCATATTGCCGGTGCAATATAGGAGCCCTTCAAGTATGGTTGACAAGGAGCGAGGTTATTCTGCAAGCATGGGAATGATTCAACACCCCCTGAAACTGCCGGCCCAAACATGTCGGAAGTTATTTGAGAGAAACCCACAAAAAACCACGAAGAGAACAAAACAAGCAATGTTAAAATATGCTGTTTGTTGGAAGCCATGGTGTTAATTTTAATGAGAACACAAACAAGGGAGGGTTTCTATATGCAGTATTATGTAAAGAGCATTGAATACATGGATGGAAACTGCAACTCTCTATGTAGGTTTTAAGATGTAGTCTCTCTTATAAAACAATTTCACAAGCCTAAGGTCTGGCATAACCGCATAAGCCGTAACTCTTAAAAGTTTGTTACTTAGACTCTGTTATGAAAACATTGTGGTTGTAGCTTTATTCAGAATTTAAATATTTGTTTTGGAAGTTACTCCTATTTCCTACTCTGTCTCTATCTCCATTAAATGACCATTTTTATTTCTGGGGAAAATTATTCAATACTTAGTAATGTGGGAATGAAAATCTTTAATCCTGTATTTTGTGTTCCACTTCATACTCCACTAATTGTAGTATACATGTACGTGATTTCTATCCAATTATTTTATTAGTAAAGTTGGACTTATTGTGATAGTGACATGTATCTATTTTTGATTACATATTATCATTGCAACGGGTTTAATACATTGAAGGTACTGGTCTTAAGTTTTACCCTATATATTAGCATGAACCTTAGCTATAATTATAATTTAAGATTTTGTCAAGTGACACATTTTTTAAGAGGCAACTAGATTCTCTTCATTTAACATTCCACCTCGCCAAAATCAAAAGTTTGCATGTATTAATTAATAGACAAAGTTTAGTTACAAAATTAGTTGTAACCTGAAGCTACAATCTTAATAAAAGAAATATTACTACATATTTTGAAAATCTAACCATTAAATTGCATGTTTTTTACGCTCTTAATATACATGTCAAATTTTGTATCAATCAAATATTATTTACTATATGATCTATAAGCTTATATTTTATACATAATTTTAAACTACAAAAACTTGCAATTTAAACAATTTATTGATGATATAGCTATTGATCTTTAATTTTCTAGAAATTTTACAAGCATGGAGGATATAAGAAAAAGATATAATCCAATGATGGATTTATCAAAATTCACCTCAAATAAAAAGACATTAAGCAAGACTACAAAAACTTGCAATTTAAATAATTTATTGATGATATAGCTATTGATCTTTAATTTTCTAGAAATTTTACAAGCATGGAGGATATAAGAAAAAGATATAATCCAATGATGGATTTATCAAAATTCACCTCAAATAAAAAGACATTAAGCAAGACTACAAAAACTTGCAATTTAAATAATTTATTGATGATATAGCTATTGATCTTTAATTTTCTAGAAATTTTACAAGCATGGAGGATATAAGAAAAAGATATAATCCAATGATGGATTTATCAAAATTCACCTCAAATAAAAAGACATTAAGCAAGGTTGTAGCCTATGGCTACAACTAATATTGTAGCTAAACTTTGTCCTTAATTAATTGCCATGTGTTAATTAGTCAAATGCATTGATTCTCATGTATTCATTCTTTACTAGTATTTAGCCCTTGCGTTGCATGAATGTTTTTATAATTTGTTTCCCAATTATTATTATTATCATTATTGTAGGGAGTGGAACAGTCACATCCCGAACTTGAAGCCCAAGGAGTAGTTGGGCTACGAGAAAGAGTAGGGCCTGACCTATGTCCAAAAGGGGAGCTCGGTGGATAATGCACCATGCGAGGAGAATAGTAGGGTCATCCCAAGCATCACGGGACAAATGAGTGACACAAAAGATTAGTTCCCGTGGAGACGATAAGAAGCCCCTTTACTTGAGGTGCAGGATGTAGGTAGTCCATGTGTTATCACCAGAAGATTCCTGGAACCACAGGAAGGTTCAGGAACATGCAAGAAGGTTGAAGATCTTTACCTCCGCGTCAGTGATGAGGTTCTTACCTCATTTCTGCCTCATTAAATGCAAGTGAGACAGTTTGAACAGTAGCAGCAACCCCCAAAAGTTAGAGTTCTAGGATAAGGGAGATGAGGAATCCGATAAAGTGAAGAAAAATATCCCTGAGGTTCTAGTAAGCAACAGGATAGCTGTAATTATAAGAGTAAGGATTGAAGCTATAAAAGAAGAGGGGTGGTAAAGTAAGAAGGATCAGAAAAATCTACTTGGGGAGAGAAATAGAAAGAGAAAAAGAGTAACACTAAGGGTGTCACCATGAGAATAGTACAGTTTCCTATATTAACACCTATAGTTGAAATTGTTAGAGGAATGGTCAGAGAAATCCACTGCTTGTGTTTCCCATTGTAGAGTGTTTATTCCTTATTGTTTATTTATATTTAATTTGTGTAAACTATTATTTTAGAGTTTCGAGGTGAGCTCCTTGGGGGCTAAATTCTGTGTCCCCATCATCATCATCATCATCATTATAAAAATAATAATAAGTAGAAGTAACAATTGTAGATAACTAAAACATAATTATAAAAATATTAAATAGAAGTAACAATTGTAAATAACAAAAACATAATTATAATCAAGGATTTATTTTTAAAAATATTATAATCAAGGAAAGCAAGATGGTTTGGGAAAGGCATGTGTGTCATCGATTCATGTATCCTCATATTTCACATTTAAAAAATAATTACACATTTCTAGTTTCATTGTAAATAAATTTTTTTTTTACTTGAACTACCAAAAAAAAAAAAAAATAGATTTTATATTTTTATGTAATTATTATTATTATTATTATTATTATTATTATTATTATTATTATTATTATTTGAACTGCCAAAAGTATTTATGGGAAGAAATTAATTGGTTTCACCATTGTTGTCTCATGGAATATAATATAATATAATAATTCAAATGGTAATGAATAACTAAAGATAGGATTTTATCCCAAGAAAGTTTCTGATTTTAGGCCCATAAGCTTATGTGATGTCATTTATAAACTTATTGTAAAAGTGGTGGCTAACCAATTGAAAAAGTTTTTAGCTAATTTTGTGCCAGATTCCCAGAGTGTCTTTTTTTTTTTCGGGTCGATTGATATCTGATAACATACTGGTGGCTTTTGAGACCCTCCATTATTTGAAGAGAAAAACACAAGGCAAGATGGGTTTTATGACTCTTAAGTTGGACATGAGTAAAGCTTATGACCGGGTGGAGTGGGGTCTCTTGGAGGCAATAATGCATCACTTGGGGCTTGGAGAGAAGATGAGGAGAATTATTATGTCATGCTTGCAATCTGTTTCCTATTCAATCCTCCTAAATGGGCAGCCAGTGGGAAGCATCAAACCATCTAAGGGGCTCCACCAGGGGGATCCATTATCACCTTACCTGTTTCTCTTGTGTGCAACGGGGCTATAAGGTTTATTGCAAAAGGCTGAGATGGAGGGCAGTATAAAGGGAGTTGCTATTAGTATATATGGTCCTCGAGTATCGCACTTATTCTTTGCAGATGATAGTGTCCTCTTTTGCCATGCCACTGAGGATGAATGTTAGAGGGTTTTGGATATTTTGGCTATCTATGAAAGGGGAACGGGCCAAAAAATAAATAAAGAGAAGACTAATATCTTCTTTAGTTCAAACACCATTCACCAAACCTAAACTCACATCCAACAACTATTGGGAGTCCTGGTGATCAGACAATATGAAAAATATTTGTGTTTGCCTACATTAGTGGGGAGGGCGAAAAAGAGAAGCTTTATTTATCTTAAGGAAAGGGTGTGGAAGAAATTGCAGGGTTGGAAGGAAAAACTACTATCTATTGCAGGTAAGGAGGTCCTTGTAAAAGCTATTATTCAAGCCATTCCAACCTATACCATGAGTTGTTTTAAGCTCCCTAAAGGATTGATCAAAGAACTAGAAGTTCTTATTAGAAAATTTTGGTGGGGCTATCGTGATGATTCAAGGAAGGTGCATTAGGTAAGTTGGGAGAGGTTGTGTGAAGCTAAAGAAGTGGGTGGCATGGGATTCAAAGAAATTGAGAAGTTTAATGAAGCCCTCCTTGCTAAACAAGTATGGAGGATGATGCATAACCTGGACTCCCTCTGCTTTAGAGTCTTCAAAGCTCGATTCTTCCTTAATTGTTCTATTCTAGATGCCAAGGACCCCAACTCCAATTCCTATGCATGGAAGAGCATCCTTGGTGCTCAAGATATTATAAAAAAGGGTATGGTTTGGCGCATTGGGAATGGTCAATTAGTTTGGATCAAGGAAGACAAGTGGTTACCGATAAAACCAAGTAGAGTAATCCTTTCCCCTCTCCTTTCAGTGATCGCAGAAACAAGGGTGAGCTCTCTCATTAATCTTGATTTGAGTGTGTGGAAATCCGAGGAGGTAAACCGTGCTTTTCTACCTCATGAAGCTTCAATGATATTAAGTATTCCACTAAGCCATAGAATTCCCCTTGATTGTGTGTCTTGGTCGTGCACCCCAACCGAAGAATTCAGCACTAGTAGTGCTTAGAAGTTGCTGGCTGCTTCGGCTTCAACAGAACGTGCAATTGTGTCCAACCAGGCCAACCAAAGTACCTTTTGGAAATGCCTTTGGAAGATGTAGGTGCCCAACAAGATAAAACATTTTGTTTGGAGGGTGTGTAACAATGCTCTACCCACAAAATGTAACCTGAAGCAAAGACATATTGTAGAATCGGATGTGCGTGAGCTATGTAAAACTGATCCGGAAGATGCTCTCCATGCGCTGCACTTCTGCAACAATGTAGCTCCTATGTGGCTGCCCCACCAATGGTTTCAGTCCATGATATCCCCCCCTCCCCTGAATTTCTGTGATTTACTTAACAAGTTTATACAGGTTGGTGACAAACTCAGACCAGAGTTGTTTGCAACAATTTCGTGGAGCGTATGGAATAGACGTAATGCTCTCCATTTTGGACGTGAAGCTTTACCAATAGTGAAGATCAGCTCCGTTACATGTGCTCTGCTCCACAACTTCATCAATAGTCAAATTCCAGAAGCTCCTCTCTCTCAACCTGCTGTTCGACATCAGTGGTGCCCTCCAGAACAAGGATTTGTTAAAGTGAACTTCGATACTGCCCTCTTCAAATACACGAACTCAGCTAGACTCTGTGTCATCGTGCGGGATTGGCGTGGTGTGAACCTTGGTGCTCTGTCCATGCCTGCTATGCTATCATCAACAGTTGCTGATATGGAAGCTCTCGCTTGCCTCAGAGCTGTCCAATTTGCTGTTGAGCTTGATCTTCATCGCGTAATATTCGAAGGTGACTCGGCCACTATTATTTTTGCAATTTCCCAAAGGACTTCAAGATTGTGTTGGAAATATATTAGATTGTTAGGTTCTAAGGAATTAGGAACTAATGTATTAGAACTTCAAATTGTAATGTTGGCAAACCATGATCAAAACATTTTAGTCTTGTTTAGACTTGGTCAAAGTATATGTTTTTTTTTATGTAAAGTTGGAATCGAATTGCTGCAGGATTTACTGTGTAAATCTGCCTGGCTTGGTCAATCGAGAATTATACTCGATCGATCGAAAGTCGTGCAGATTGTTTTTTCTGCAGAATTTCCAACTCAGCCCAAACCTGTTTGACGTGTAGGGTTTTATGTTTTGTCTTAAGTATAAAAAGGAAAACCCTAGCCACGTTTTTATGTTGCTCTTTATGCTATGTATGCGAATCTTCTGTGAGATCAAGAGATGGTTAACTTCACACATACTTAGGGTTTCCAAGATTCAAGATTATGTCAAGAACTTGGTGATCAATTCAGTTGCTGATTCAAGAACTTAAAGATACACAAGCAGGAGTGCTTGTACTTGCTGGGAATCCAAGAAAGAATTAGTCCGTGGACTCAGAGCTATCATGGGGTCATGGTAGTAAGTTTCCTACTCAAGGTAGCAATAGGATGCTAGTGGTCTAAGTCGCTATTATGTAAACTTCAATTCTTTCATAGTGGATTCAGTTTTACCTTAAGGATAACTAGGTTAAATTCTCCCGAGGTTTTTTACCGGTTTGGTTTTCCTGGGTTATCATATCGTTGTGTTCTTTATTTTCTACAATTAACAATGATATGATTTATATGTATTAACCTAGATCTACATAATTTACCTAAGTTAATCACTTGGCTAAATAATTAGGTTAATCTAGTTGTGTTTAAGGGGTCTAAAAACAAACAAGTGGTATCAAAGCAGGTTGCTCTTTAGTTTTAGATCTTTTGATCTAAGAGCTGATCATTGACCTCTGTTGTCATGGAACACGGACACTCTCTTGTTATTCCACCCCACTTTGATAGGAATAATTATGCTTATTGGAAAGTAAGGATGAAAGCATTTCTAAAATCTATTGATGAAAAAGTCTGGAACTTCGTTGAATACAGATGGGAGAAGCCCACTACTCCTGTGAGTGAGTGGCAAACTTCTCAGAAAGAAGCAGCTGTTTTTAATAGCAAAGCTATGAATGCTATTTTTAAAGCTATTTCTATGGAGGAATTTAAGAGAATCTCTAATGTTGAGATTGCTCATACTGCTTGGAATATCCTCCAAATTGTGCATGAAGGTACAAAGGCTATTAAAATCAATAAGTTGCAGTAATTAACTACTAGATTTAAAAGCATTAGGATGTTTGATGATGAATCTTTTGATGAATTCTATGCTAAATTTAATGATATTGTTAATTTTGCTTATAATCTAGGTGAAATCTATGATCAACCTAAAATTGTTAAGAAGATTTTTAGATCTTTGACTGAGGATTTTAGACCCAAAGTGACTGCCATTACTGAGAGCAAGGATGTGGATTTCATCCTTGTTGATGAACTTGTAGGATCCCTTTAGTCTTATGAGTTGGACCTACCTAAGACTAGCAAATCCAAATCAATGGCTCTTAAGTCTATTGATGATGTTGATGTGAGTGGATTTGATGATGAGCTTTCTGCTACAGTGATTGCTTACCTTGCCAAAAACTTTAGAAATTTTCTTAGGAACAATAACAGAAGGGCAAGAGGTAAGAACACTGCTGAACCTAGAAATTTTAGGAAGAATAATCCTACTAAGGTTAATAACATTGAAAAACCTAAAGAGAAAATAGGTCAACCTTCTAATAATTCTATAGGTCAACAATGCTTTGGTTGTCAAGGGTATGGTTATGTAAAATCTGAATGTCCAACATTCTTAAGGTCTAAGGGTAAGGCTATGGTTGTAACCCTTAGTGATGATGAAGTTTCTAATAATGAATCTGGCAGTGATGAGGATGGAAACTTCATTACTTTCACTGCTACTGCTGTAGTTGATGAAAGTGTTGCTGTTGAAGAGAACCCTTCTGATGGGGAACTCTTTGAGGATGCAGATTTACAAGAAGCCTATAATAAACTCTGCAAAGGATGCTATGAGTGTTGATTTAGGCTTAGAGAAAATTGCATCTCTTGAACTTGAAAAAAAAAAATTGCTTGTGAAACTTTTTGATGCTAATGAATTGTTAAATAATGTGAAGATTGAGAACATTCTTTTGCTTGATAAAGTTAAGAGTTTGGAATTTGAATTGTCTATTGCTAGAGAATAAACTAATAGGTCTGCAAGCTCCAAACTTGATCAATGCTGAGTGTTCGAAAGTCTCCCTTTGACAAAACTGGTTTAGGTTTTGTAGAAAACATCTCTGTGCCTGAACTCCATTCCACAAACTTTGTTCCTTCTTCTAAACCCCCTGTGAGTGAGGTTGTTAAACCCTCTATGAGTGAGACTCCTAAATCTGTAGAAGTTACACCTCCTAGGAAGATTAGGGTTGATTTTCAAGAGTCTAAACCTAAGGCTCATAACCCTCCTAAGGGCAAGTTGCATGATAAGCCTGCATGGGTTTGTCATTTTTGTGGAAAGTCTAGGCACATTCATCCAAACTGTTTCAAGTTGCAAGCTGCCAAGCGAGCAAACAAGCCAAAAGTGCCTGTGCCTCAAGCATAAGATCCTATGATACTTATTGGTGAGTTGGTAAAAACTTTAAACCTTTATTCCAATCCTGGAGTTGCTTAGAATTCTAATTTAAAGAATAACTTCAATACTCGAGTTGCATCTAAAATGTTTTGGATGCAAAAGGCTCAATCAAATTGAGTCATTCTAACATGGTCCTTATGCTTCATCACTCTACTCTTTGTGACCTTTATTTTTGTTGGTTTTTGTTTTCTTTTTGTTTTGGAGGCTTGCATTGCATATCATTCATGCATTTCATTCTAGGATTGTTTTAGTTTCTTCTTAAAAAAAAAAAATGGAAAAAGGAAGCAAAATGTGTTTTGCAGTATTTTCTTGGATTTGAAATTAAGGTTGGACAATTTATTTTTACATAACATGTTTATGTACTTTGTTTAGCTTGGATGAGCTTATTTATTGCACTTTACTAGTTGAAGCCTTGTAATGCATGTTGTATGGGAAAGATGTTTATAGTTTTTGATCACATTGTCTTAATCTTGAAGTCACATGCCTTTGATTGTCAGACTTGATCTTATTGAGAAAGGCATAAATAATCATTTCACCACTGTTTACTAACCAATCATGAACACCTTAGTGCATATCGTAAGATTTTGTATTCAAGAAAGTGTAGCACATGCATAAAAATATCATAAGGTGTAGCCTCGGTTTAAATGCTAAAATTGTTGTGTACATTATTGGGCTTTAATAACTTCACAGTTTAATAAAATTGGTGTGTACATTATCCCAGCTAATTTAATAAGTTTCTGATCAAATAAAATTGGAGTGTACAATATGAGGCAAATCAAGAAACTTACATGATTGCAAGTTTGTTTTCTAAGAGATGTGAGAGTTATATGATGTAACTCTTTAGGTGATAGTTTCTTTCAAATTCTATGTGATGAATTTTGTAGACATTGTGCTTGATTTCTATTTACATATCACCTCACATGTATCTCGAGTTTTTGCTAGTTGCACACACTACACAAGTTATTCTTTGCTAAATTTTGTACATGTTATTGTGTGTGATTTTGGTTTGGCCAACCAAGTTTGAAAATTCCTTAAGTTTTATGCAAAACATGCTTGATGCTTGAGAATATAAGGTGAATAGATTGAAAAACTTAATTTTGGGAAAACTGTGTTCAAAACAAGTGGTTTTGAAAAGTATTTCATCTCATACTCATGCATTTTATTCATAAAATTCAATGCTTTGAGGAGTTTCTGCATAAAATTGCTCTGTTTTTCAAAAAAATTGTGTTTTCTAGATTTTCGATCAACTGAACTTGTTTCTTGACCAATCGAAAATGCGATTAAAGTTTTGGTTTGAACCTGACCTACTCGATCACTGTTGGATCAATTGAAAGTGATTTTCGATCGATTAAATCTATTTTTCGATCAATCGAAAATTGTATAGAGAGTTTTTTAAAACCTGTGTTTCTCACGTGTTCATTCACTATTTCAAAAAGTTTCAAACTCTTTTCTCTCTCTTTGATCGGTCAAAGCTTCAAATCACTGTTTTTGTCGTTTTCCCTCAATTTTCTTCAAGGGTTTTTGTCGTCTAAGGCCGGTAAGACCTTTATACCCCTCCTTTTTCATTTATTTTCATTATTCATGCATTTTTTCATGCATTTAAGGGTGATTTTAGAACCTAAGAAACTTTGGGGTTCTTGATGATTTTAATCTTTTCTTTGGAAATTGATCAATGGGTTTTTGTTGTGGGATGTTATACAACTGTTCTATGTGTATTAATTTGATCAATTTGATGATTTGTGAAAAATTGAAATTTCTAGGGCTTGAAACTACCCGAATTGGGAATTTTGTTCAATTGTGCTAAATTTTGTGAAATTGGCTTATTAGATTGATTCATTTGATCATTATATTGTGTTATCTCTCTTGTGAAATGGTCAATTTTCAATTTGTTGAGTTTTGTGAAAATGGGGTTTTTCAAAGTTTGGGGTTTTTGATGTAAACTCTATGCTCAAGCCAATTTTGTGAATTTGAAGTACAATTGAACTTATTCTCATTGCATTAGAGCATGCATCATGTATTGATATTGTTCATGCATCATATAGAACTGTTATTTATTTTTATTTTTTTGTGCTAACTTGCAGTCTGCCCTTGGTTTTCTTTTTGATCTTTTTCTCTCTCTTTTGTGTTTGTCCTTTGATCCTTAGCATCATGGTTAGGAAGACTAAAGCCCATAAGACCTCCACCTCTACTTCTTCCCCCATCTTTGAGAGTGAGAGGTTCCTAAGTGAGAAAATCTAGGAAGCATATGAGAAGCTTAACCTTAAGAGGAATATTTGGGTTGAGAGAAAGGTTCTGTTACATGAGCTTGATCCTAAGATTAGAAGAAACTTTGACCGTAAGGGCTGGTTACCTCTGTTGGATGTTGATCATTCTCCTTCAGCTACCTTGATCACAGAGTTCTACTAGAACCTCTCTGTCCACTCCTATGATTCCAACACTCTTGTGAGGAGTTGGATACGGGGTGATGAGTATACCATTACTCCTTCAGTAGTGGCTGTTGCTCTTGAGGTGCCAGTGGTCCAACATCCTATTTATCCATACGATGAGTCTCCGCCCCTTGATGACATTATGTCATTTATTACTGGTACTACTATCCAGTGGGGTTCTGATCCTCGGATCACCTCTCACGAGCTGACCGAGACTCATTATCTTTTATTTCGGATTTCTTGCTATTCCATCTAGCCTATCTCTCATTTGCACACCATTCCTTTGGAGAGATGTGCGTTTTTGTATGCCCTTGTTTTTTATGCTCCTATGAGTTTTCCTTATCCTTTTATTCGTTCCTTGATTGAGGTTCATAGGAGTAGTTCTACTGCTCATGCTTTTTTCTTTCCGTTTTTCATTCATTGGATTCTTTTGCATCTAGGTTTAAAGGACTTTCCCGCATCTGAGCCTGTCCATATTATTGCTCCTATAGGTGCTACCTTTCTTAGGTAAAGGGCTGCTTAGATGAGTGTGAGCTCTAAACGCCCTAGGGTAAAGACTTTTGGTGTTGTACCTCCTCTTCCCTCTTTTACAGGTGATACTATGGCAGAGGAGTTTGTTGATCCTGTTGCTGCTACTACTGTTCCTCCACCTTCTACCTCAGATGATTCAGACATTCGACGTATATTGGAGACTGTCATGACCATTCAGGCAGCTCATGGTCAGATTTTGGTGGACATGCTTGATGAGTTTCGTGTTTTGCGAGTGGATTTGAAGCATTTGAGATGGTCACCTCTGCCACCTCCTTTTGATGATGGATTTTGATTGCCCTTTGGCATTCCATCACAAAAAGGGGGAGTACATTTGTAGAGGGTTTTTGTAATTAGGGGGAGATTTTTGTATTTGTGGAGCTTCTGGAGCTATTAAATTGTATCTAGGTGCTTCATTATGTATTTACATTTTTGGCTCATGATGTATTTTTTTTGATTGGGTTGTCCATGATCGGGGGAGATACATTGATTTGTATATGTTTCTTGTTTCACATTGCTTATTGATTTATATTTATAAGGTTATTCATGATATATGTCTTTATTTTGTGTTATGTGAAATCAAGAAGTTATTTTTGTTTTGCTTGTATTTTTCGCACATGCGTTTATGCATTTGTTGAGTGTTTCAGGAAATATACAAGTTGATTTAGTCATGCTGTTGTCTACACTTGCAATTGATAGATAGTAGTTAGGTTGAATTTGTTATGTTGGGCTATGTTTTTGTAATGGGCTATTTTTATGTAACTTTGAGCACTTTGTTTAATTTGTATTTTGTCACGGATTGCCAAAGGGGGAGTTTGTTAGGTTCTAAGGAATTAGGAACTAATGTATTAGAACTTCAAATTGTAATATTGGCAAACCATGATCAAAACGTTTTAGTTTTGTTTAGACTTGCTCAAAGTATATGTTTTTTATGTAAAGTTGGAATCGAGTTGCTGTAGGATTTAAGGTGTAAATCTACCTGGCTCGATCGATCAAAAGTCGTGCAGATTGTTTTTTCTGTAGAATTTCCAACTCAGCCTAAGCCCGTTTGACGTGTAGGGTTTTATGTTTTGTCTTAAGTATAAAAGGGAAAACCCTAGCCACGTTTTTATGTTGCTCTTTATGCTGTGTGTGTGAATCTTTTGTGACATCAAGAAGTGGTTGTCTTCACACATACTTAGGGTTTTCAAGATTCAAGATTATGTCAAGAACTTGGTGATCAATTCAGTTGCTGATTCAAGAGCTTAAAGATACACAAGCAGGAGTGCTTGTACTTGCTGGGAATCCAAGAAAGAATTAGTCCGTGGACTCGAAGCTATCATGGGGTCGTGGTAGTAAGTTTCCTACTCAAGGTAGCAATAGGATGTTAGTGGTCTAAGTTGCTATTGTGTAAACTTCGATTCTTTCATAGTGGATTCAATTTTACCTTGAAGATAGTTAGGTTAAATCCTCCCCAGGTTTTTTACCGGTTTGGTTTTCTTGGGTTATCATATCATTATGTTCTTTATTTTCCGTAATTTACAATGATATGATTTATATATGTTAACCTAGATCTGCATAATTTACCTAAGTTAATCACTTGGCTAAATAACTACGTTAATTTTGTTGTGTTTAAGGGGTCTAAAAACAAACATAGATGATGTACGGCACCTACTGCCTAGTTTTTCTTTAGTTATTTTCAGCCATGTAAACTGCTCAGATAATATAGTTGCAGATGCTCTTGCAAAATAGGCCTCTTCCATTGCTGGCTGCCACATTTGGATGGAAACTTTGCCTTTAGACATTGCCAAGTTGGTAAACTTTGATGTTCATTAAGTTTCTGTTTGCTTTTTCAATAAAGTCCCAAGCTTATGGTCTGGTTTCTCAAAAAAAAACGAAAAAAAGAAAAAAAAGATAGGATTTCAAGTCTTTTGAAAGATGTATAATTCTTTTTCAGAATACATGTGTATAATTAGATATTTTATATACAACTTTCCATGGTGTAACCAATAAATAAACCAATGAGTAAAATCAACCAATAACCATTCTTGCTCATACATAATTTGTGGGCATATAGAAAGCAAAATTTTAATAAACCAGGGATTGCTACCTACAATGGAAATTTGGTAAACCAACAAAAATAAAAAGTAAACATCATGTAGATAGCATCAATAACTAAATAGTACAAATTTTGTACCTGAGCATGATCACTGAAAATGTTCCACTTTGATTTTGTTTAATGAATTCCAATCTGCACTCTAATTTCTTTGATTGAGTAAAGGCATGAAACTTAATAAATAGAAAGGACAACATTGCAAATACAAATAGGTAAACACGAACTAAGGAAAGAACTTTGAATAATAGATATTTAAAAAAGAACAAAAAAACCCTTTGTGGAGCAATTGGAGATCTTCCTCTTCGCTTTCACGATGAGGATAGTGATCGCTTTCATCATAAGGTTATGGTACAATTTTAGCCATTGATGCGGTATAACATTTGTTAATTAATGTATTCTTTTCAAAGCCAAGCCTAAACCATTTCATCAAACACTTTGAGAAAGATGAAACTGATTTCCATTAGCTCATGTTAGGGTCATATTTTCTATGTAATTGACTAATCTTTTGATAAAACACACTTTACTTGTAAATTGGGTAGATCTAAGTTGGGTTTGATATATATTAAGTGATTGTATTAAAGACATTAAGATTCATTAAAGAAACAAGTGAAGAAAAATTGTTTTACTGAAACTCGACAGATAGCTCGATAGAAATCTGCTATCGAGATTTAATAGGCAACTCGACACAACCTCGACACAAGCTTGATCTATTGAGCTTTATGAATTCAAAATTTCTAGATCTAAATTTCAGCCCATGTTGATGTATTTGTTTAGGTTTTTTTTTTTTTTTTTTTTTTTTTTTTTTTTTTTTCTCACAACCCTAAACATATATAAGACTTATTTTAAGAGCCATCACACACGAATACAGAGACCAAGAGTTTATTTTTCTCTATGAGAAGCTACTGCGTTTGTGCGTCATAAGATTTTATAACCAAGTGCTTCTTGATCTTCATTGTTGATAAAGTGAAGAACTTTGCAGTTAACAACAGTCATTCAAGTTGCCAGAGTTAGTCACGTACTAGGATTCGTGCAAATAGGTTAGTCACAGATTGGAAATTTGTGCAACAAAAGAAAGAAGGCTAGTACAAGATCAAATTCCATTGGGTATTGGAGCAAAGGTTCAACTGTAAGTTTGTATTTTGGGATAGGCCAAGGTAGTGGTAAGAATTCTTATACTTGTAAGTAACTGTTTGATTGTTGATTAGTGTATTCTTGGGAGTGGTGACCTTAAAATCACTTAGTAGGGTTTTTTCCTTGCGAGAGGTTTTCTCCATTGGTCAACAAATTACTGTGTCAAATTCATTTTCTACTACATTTAGTATTTTTGGTGATTTGTTGGTGCCTCTACAATTTGCATGCAATTTAACCTAATTAATCAACATGGGTAATTGAATTAATTAATCGGGGTCAAACTATCTTAACCCAACAGCTCATATAAGCAATCCCACCAACAAAAAAATAGATTGATGAACTGGATTTCAAATTTTTGAGAGAGAGAGAGAGAGAGAGAGAGAGAGAGAGAGAGAGAGTTAATGCTTCACTTCAAGGCCAATACAAAATAACAGCAGAAGATGATGGGAACTGCTTATTTTTCTAATTTTCAAGGCTTTGTTTTATTTACACAAAGAATAAAAACCGAAAAGCAAAAAGAAACAAGAAGCCATGAGTTACACCAATGCCCAAAAAAAATGAATAGCTATGAGTTGCAAAGCTTAAAACACCAAGTGCAAATGAATTTCAAAACAAATAATGAAAGGTTGGTCTAATAACTATAGTAATCTTTGTTTTAGGTTGTCCTGGTCTGGCAGGGGGTGGTGGACTCCTTAGGAATCACCACGGTAGATGGATTAAAGGGTTCTGCAGGGCTATAGGGTGGGCAAACAGCTTACATGCTAAGCTTTGGGCTATAAGGGATGGCCTTTCCCTATGCATTCAACTCCAAATGCCTGAAATAGAGATAGAACTTGATGCTAAATCAGTGGTGCACCTCTTGAACAGCAACAGTGCCTCCCTTGCTGATTATGCCCCTTTGGTTGTTAACTGCAGGAACTTAATGAACTAGATCCCCAGGTGGAAGCTAACTGCTTTAGAGAAGCAAATGCATGTGCCGACCAACTTGCAAGAATGTCACTCTATTTCCAGCAGCCTTTTGTTATTTTAGACACTCCTCTTGTGGAGTTGTCCTCGCTTATATTATATGACCTCACTGGTCTCAGATGTAATAGACTATGTTCTAATATTGGCCCTAGGGCTATGTAGTTCTACTTCTGTTATATATTCCTTATTTTTAAAAAAAATACAAAAGGATGTGTAATCTAATACGTGTAAGTCTGTAACTAATTATTTTGAAGTAATAATTTTTTTTTTTTGAGAAGATTGAAGTAGTAAATTAATAATAGGTAAAAACTAAAAGAAATTAAAGGAATGGTAGAGGAGAAGTCATACTAAACATTCTTGTATGGACCGTTAGATCACTACAAGAAATCTGGGTTTAGGCGACGTTTGTAAAACGTCACAAAAAACCCAAAAAACGTCACTATAGACACAAATGGCCTACAGTGACTTTTTTTTTTGTGACATTTGAAAACGTCGCAATAGAGCAGTCGCTATAGGTCTATTGCGACGTTTTGAAAAACGTCACTCTATGGTCCTCTTTATTGGGGTTCGGGAACTATTAGTGACATTTTATAAAACGTCACTAAATAATATAACATTTTCGTACATAATATAAGAAATTACATTTAGCGACGTTTCAAAAACGTCACAAAAGCATTTTCCTTTTGCTTTTTAGTGACGTTTTTAAAACGTCGCAAAACCTACTCATTATTTTTTAAAAATAATATTAAAAATCTATATAAAACTACTAAAAATTCAACAATAACTAACATATGCTTGCAATAAGCTTGTAATAGATCAAATAGACCTATCATCATTATTCCACAATATCAAATGTCCAATGATAATGAATCATGGTGCTTGAAAATTTAGTAACAATAAATATATAAATATATAAATATATATATATATATATATATACATATAAAGAACATTTAGTTGAGATTATTTACACATTAGTGGGTAGTGAGCTTTTAAAAAAAAATTAATTTCAAGCTAGCTAAACCACAAAACTAATAACAAAAAAAATTCAAAATCTACATACTACAGAAAAATTGTAGGAAAAAAAAAAAAAAAAGCAAGATTTACAAACTTGTACATAAACTTACAATGATTTAGCCTTTGATGCTTAGGACTTTTTGCTCAAAAATCCAAATTTGAATAAGAGTTTTCTGTACCAAACTCCAACCAAAACAAGCAAACAAAAAAAATTAGCACAAAAGTTCCATGACCTATTAAAGAAAAACTAAATCAAAGCAAATTCATAAGCCAAAATACAAAGACTCCATGACCCATTAAAGAAAAATCAAATCAAAGCAAACCCATAAGCCAAAACACAAAGACTTACACTTTAAAAAAACTTGAACACCAAAAAAGAGGGAAAAAAGAATGGTAGTGGCAGAGGTGGTGGCTAGAGAGGGAAGAACTCGTACATGAATGGGTTGGTGGTGGCAACGGCGACGACGGCAATGGCTGGCAATAGCTAAGTGTGAAAAAGTGATAAGGGTGGGAGGGGGGAGAATATGGAAGTGGGAAGGGAAGTTTGTTTGAGAAAGAAAAAGAGTGATAAGAAAGAAAAAGGACTGAAAAAACGTGTAAGGAAAGGAGACCAAAAAAAAAATAAGGACAAAATGGGGGGAACTTTCCCACTTAGTGAAATTTTGAAAGGGAAACATATAGCGACGTTTTGAAAATGTCGCTATATCTTTATCCAAAACAAAAAGAAGAAATGGTGGCAACTTTCCCACCCAGTGAAATTTTGAATGGGAAGAGGATAAAAATTTTGGAGAAACATATAGCGACGTTTTTGAAAACGTCGCTATTTGTTTCCCCAAAATTTTTTTGAAAATATGGTGGGAGTTCTTTAAAAACTATAGCGACGTTTTCTAAAAACATCGCTATAAACAAAAAATATGCCACTAAAACAGTACCTTTTGCAGCGTTTTAAGAAACGCTGCTATTGTTTTGGGTTACAACGACGTTTTAAGAAAAACGTCGCAAAAGGATCACTCTTTAGCGGCGTTTTTAAAAAACGTCACAATTTACTACGTATAGTGGCGAATTTAAAAACGTCGCTAAAAAAAACGCCGCCTAAACCCAGATTTCTTGTAGTGGATTAACAAAAGATGGCATATGTCATTATTATGTAATTAGTATATATATATATATATATATAGGTTTAGGTTCAAGTTACACCTGGTGTAACTCTAAGTAATGTTATATCACCCAATAATTTGATATAAAATTCATATTTTAAGAATCTCACCGTTGAATTACATATTCTATATGTTCTTAACATGCATGTCAATTTTCATGCCAATCGGATGTAATTTATCATTCGATTCATAAATTCATCTTTTATGCATTATTTTAAATTACAAAAACTCGAATTTAAACAATTGATTGATGACATTGTCATTGATCTTTGATCATCTTTAAATTTTGCAAGCATAGAGAATATACGAAGATAATGTAATCTAAGGGTGGATTTGTCGAAATTCTCATCTAATTAAAAAATATTGAGTAGTGTAACATTGTTTAAAGTTACATCAAGTGTAACTTGAACCCAACCCATATATATATATATATATATAGAGAGAGAGAGAGAGAGAGAGAGAGAGAGAGAGAGATGGGTTCAAGTTACACATTTTTTAGACTGTAGATTTCTAAAAGATCTGACGGTTAAAAAAAAAATCATTAAATATGATTGCTTTCCACCTTATTACCTAATTAATACTAGCATTCACTCTCTTCTTATTTATTGCTTTCTAGTTTCCACTAGATAATATTTTATTCCACACAACCTAACAAAACAAATAAATAAAAAATATATTTTCTTTGATTTCACAACTACCAATTAAAAACAAGAGTCAAATAAAAATAACTTTCAATTGCTCCTTGAAAAAACAAAAACAAAACAAAACAAAACTTCAATTTTGAGCATATCATACACTAAACAAGCAAACCTCCCACCTTTTCATCACCATGCAATTGAAATTTTGAAAGGTAGAGCTTCTGGACATGCTACTTCAACTCAGTCTTACCAAAAAAGAAAAAAAAAAAATCATATATCACACCATATAATAATTGTGTAGGTTTGTTAAAAATTTTAATCATGTAAATGTTTTTTGTTTATATGTATCTATTAAAACATTGATCATGTAGAATTCAATTAAAGAAAATGTGATATTCTGTTTAGTGTATGATAGGCTCAGACTTTTCTTTTCTTAATTTTTTTTTAAATTTTTTAATTTTTTTTTTAAATTTATGGAACCCTTGTGTTCAAACTCAGTTTTTTCTTTGTATTTTGTTTACACAAATATATACTTCTATCTTCACCGTAAATTAAGAAGAAAAAAAAGTTATCTGATGAGAAAAATTTATCTGATAAAAAAAAAAAAAGTTATTTGCTGCTTCAACGCAGTCTAACCAGAAAATTAGATTTTTTGTTTAAGTTGTGTTGAACAAAATATTATCTCTTGGAAAGCAATAAATAAGGAGAGAGAGAGAGAGAGAGAGAGAGAGAGAGAGATGGTAGTATTAATAAGGTAATAAGGTGGAAGCAATCATATTTAATGATTTTTTTAAAACCGTTAGATCTTTTAAAAATCTACAGTCTAAAAAAGATATAACTTTTGTAGAGTTACATTAGGCGTAACTTCAAAAGAATTACACCTATTTTAAACCATTGATTTCTCACATATCTAATGGTAGAAAAAATGCTAGTATTTATTGCTTTCCAACTCATCTCATCTATTTAATTTTTTTGTTTTTTTTTTTTGCTGGGTAATTATTTATTGGAGGGGATAGAGCCCTTGTGCTAACAGTTACAAGAGGAACCGGGTACCACTAGGCTACAAGGCCCGATGGTACTCATCTCATCTAATTAATACTAGCATTTTTGTCTCTCTCTTATTTATTACATTTATAAGTATCTTAACATATAGGGAGATAAAAAAGTATTATTACATTTATAAGCTTATTAACCTTGAGGGAAATAAAAATGAATTGCAAAATCACCGATAACTACGAACCTGGATTACATCCAAAACTAAAGAAACAATGAAACAGGAAATTGTGATGCTATGTAGGTTTAGTTAAGTGTATCAAGTAGGGAGAGAAAACAAAGATGACGACTTTTCAACATGAACTTTCCTAGAGCCTCTGGAAATGGATTTTTATTGGGTACCAAAGAATTCCTTTTTAATTAATGTTGATCTAAACAAACCTTGTTTGATTTTTCTCCTACAAAATAAAAACATCTTTTTTTCTAAAATCTAAATAAATCCCAATATTTTTTACTTTTAAGTTTTCCCCTACTTATTATGGGCCAAGGCAACTTGAGCATGGTCTTCCTTGCCACCTTTGGGCAAGGTGGCAGTGACTTTGGCTTGCTTTTCCCTTTCCATGGGCATGTAGTCAGTGAGGTAGTCGCAAATATTGGCTCTCGATTTCACTGAAATTGCTGAATATCATTGAAAATGTTCTTGTGATGGACATTGATAAATTCCTGCATTTGGGTTTGAGAGTTAACCGAGATATATTTTTTCTTTAATGGTACAAAGGAGAGAGATAAAGATCAGAGAAGTTAGCTGACTTTTACTTTATTATAAGATGCTTATAAATGGATATATTTAATAAATAAGAGAGAGACATAAATGATAGTATTAATTAGATGAGATGAGTTGGAAAACAATAAATACTAGCATTTTTTCTACGTTAGATATGTGAGAAATCAATAGTTTAAAATAGGTGTAACCTTATAAAAATTAGTTGGAAAACAATAAATACTAGCATTTTTTCTACCGTTAGATATGTGAGAAATTAATGGTTTAAAATAGGTGCAACTTTATAAAAGTTACACCAAGTATAACTTGAACTAATTTCATATAAATTATAAATAGATAAATAATGCACCAAGTACTTATATAAAATGCACCCTCCAAAAAAAGTACTTATATAAAATGAATTTATATGGATATTTCTTATTTAAAAGAATTATATTAGTTTGCTATTAATTGCTTCTTTCTTATGTTTGTCCAATTGTGAGGTGTCGTACATAACATGCACCACCACAGCTAGCTTTTCTGACTGTGTACCAAAATGGCATTCACTCCGGGACTATATTCTAATCTATCAAGCCTGGGTTGCTGAAATAATTACAGCCACAAAGAAAATTGCCAAACCAAATAGACCAAAGTGACCCCATAGGCTGCACTCTTTAGACTGCTTGAAGGTGTAGAGTTATGTGAGGAATAACCTGATAGAGAAAACAAATTATATAATTAAATTAAGAAAAAGAAAAAAAAAAAAAAAAAGAGGTTAAAATCTAATTTCAACATTTTATTTACACGACTTGTATTCAAACACCGGGAATAATTTTTTTTTAAAAATAAAATAAAATAAAACATGTAACTATAACTAAGATTAAAACCATAATAAATTGGTATGGCTAAGCTGGGACAAGATGTGTGCACCAAAAGAGGAAGGAGGTATGGGTTTTCGAGATTTGAAAGCTTTTAACATTGCTTTGCTGGCTAAATAGGGGTGGAGGCTTCAGAATTGTCCAAATTCATTATTTCACCGAGTGTATAAAGCTAAGTATTTTCCGAATGGTGATTTTTTAAATGCGTCGTTGGGAGGCATCCATCATATTCTTGGCGTAGTATTATGGAAGCTCAAAAGGTTGTTCAATTAGGATGTCGCTGGCAGACTCGTAATGGAGGTTCGGTCAGCTTGTGGAGAGATAAATGGTTGCCATCTCCGCCATCACACAAGCCTGCAACTGTGCCTCATTTCTTTCCTGATGATGCCTTAGTTTCTGCCCTAATTTACCCGAAGACAGCAACTTGGAAGTCAAATATAATCCATGAGGTTTTTCTTCCTTTTGATGCCGAAGCTATTCTTTCTATTCCTCTGCTGATAGGTTGATTTGAACCTACACTCCTTCAGGCTGGTTCACTATGAGTAGTGCTTACTGTGTAGCTCGCCAAGCTCGGTGTGATACTCATCAGGGAGAAAGCTCGACCTCACAACCCATGGTGTCCTTCTAGCGTTGTATCTGGAAGTTGCCGCTGCCCAACAAAATCAAAGCTTTTGCATGGCATGCTTGTAGGAATATCCTGCCCACGAAAGCCAATTTGTTCCCTCGGAAAATAACCCAAGATGATGTTTGTGATGATTGTGGGACTGTTGTAGAGTCCACGGCTCATGTGCTTTGGCATTGTGCTAAAGCTAAGGAGGTGTGGACAGCTGCGAATATTGATCTTGGTTCAGACGTTGGAGAGGTGAGGGATTTTATTGATCTGGTTTGGTATGCTCGGAATGTGAAACAGTGGTCGGTTCAGGAGTTAGCTCAGCCATTTTCTGTGGCTTGGGGAATTTGGTCCAATAGAAATGAGATTTGGGTAGGGGGGCCTCGCAAATCAGCTTCTGGTATTGCTGGCTGGACGTTGGAGTTTTTGGAGGAGTTTCAAGTGGCAAATCATTGTATTAAGATCAAGACTCCTGAGGTCGACGTTGGATGGGTTCATCCTCAGCAACAATGGCTCAAAGTCAATGTTGACGGTGCAATTTTTGAGAGAACGCGAGCTGCGGGTGTTGGTGTCATTATCAGAGACCATCTCGAGTTGGGGCATGCTGCACTGAGCATGAAGATCCACGCTCCCTTAGGCTCTTTGGAGATTGAAGCCAAGGCGATGGAGGAAGGTATGCGTTTTGCTTGGGATCATGGTTTTAGTTCAGCTATCTTTGAAGGCGATTCCATGGTGGTTCATAACTCTCTGACCAAATCAATCACTTCTCCTGCCAGAATCTGAAATCTGATATTTGGCTCTTTAATTCAAGCTACTCGGTTCAGAGAATGTTCATTTTCTGTTGTGCCAAGGTGTGGTAATAAAGTAGCGCATGGGTTAGCCCAGCATGCAAAGTCGTTATCTGAGTCTGTCATTTGGTTAGAATCTTGTCCTCCTTTTGTGGAGCATTTAGTAAATTAGGCTAGAGTAAAAATTCTATCTTATAAAAAGATTAAAAAATTAAAAATAAAATAAAATAAAATAACATTTCTACTCATTGTAACCATATATCAAACATTAAAGGTTGACATATTAAAGTAACTAAATACAAAAACAAAAAGAGGAAAAACTCTTAGGTTAAAGTGAGAGCATCGTAAACTTGGCATTATTCAATAAACATCTTAATTAGAATCAAAATTGGATTTGAACATATTCACTCTCCTCTAGGTTGGAGCTTTTCCTCTCACTTTGGGTGAGCTTTTCCTCCACTACCTATCACAATAGTAGTGGATTCTATTCTATTACTTCCATTTTGTCTATCACAATACCGTAGAGTCACAAACATGGATTCGGATTTTATCGAAAGAATGCAGAGAATAAACCTCACAGCAGAGGAGGGTGAAATTATCCAAGTGTGTCCAAGGCAAAGGGAAAGATTACTAGAAGAATGTTCACTTAGTTTGCTTGGAAAATTCCTAACAAATAAACCAATTAATCAGAGAACGGCAAAGAACTTGTTACACACAACGTGGAAGTTTGGCTTTGGCCTCAAAATCATCGATGTGGGAGAAGGGTTATTCCAATTCAAATTCACTATGAAAAGCCAACTGGTGTGGGTACTTAACAATGGGCCATGGAGCTTTGACAACTATTATCTACTACTTCGGCAATGGGAAAAAGGAATGAAAGTGAGCACAATCAAGTTTACACATTACCCATATTGGGTGCAAGTGTGGGGACTACCATTTGAATTGTTTAGTGAAGATGTAGCAACGGACATAGGAAAGGGGATTGGAAAGGCGATTGAGGTGGATTGTAAGACCATGCAAACACCAATGGCGGTGGTTGCTTTTAAACCCTGCCGAGAGCAATGATTGTCTTAAGTCGGAACTGCCGAGGGCTTGGGAATCAACGTGCAGTGAATGTGCTCTCTTACTTGGTGAGGGAAAAAGCTCCCACTATTTTGTTTCTAATGGAGAAAAAACAAACCATTAAGGAGATGGGGTGGATACAAGATGAGTTGCATTATGATTCTATGTTGGCAGTTCCATGCCTAGGAAGAAGAGGAGGCCTAGCCTAGCAATGCTTTGGAAGAATGAAGTGGACCTGCACATCCAAACCTACACACAAAACCATATAGATGCCCTTATCATGTTGAATCAAAATTCACCATGGTGAATTATGGGTTTCTATGGTAAGCCGGAAGAACAACTAAGGCTTGAAACTTGGTTGTTGCTCAAGCACCTGAAATCAAGGAGTTCAACCCCATGGTTGTGCATTGGGGACTACAATAAGATTTTGGTATCAAGGGAAAAGGAAAGGGGAAATCCTAAACCACTACAGCTTATGAATAATTTCCGCAACACGCTACTACACTGCGATTTGATTGATTTGGGGTATAGTGGAAACATTTTCACTTGGAATAATGGAAGGGAGGGTGATGTTTTTGTTTAGCTAAGGCTTGATAGGGCATGTGCAGCAATGGAGTGGAAAGAATTATTCCCGTAGGCTCGGGTCTCTCATCTTCAAGCTTTATTCTCTGATCATGTCCCTATCCTCCTTACCACATATCCTCTAAGCCACCAATGCTGAGTTAAAAAAATTCCATGAAGATTTGAGAAGAAGTGGGTGACACACCCTGATTGTGAAGCTGTTATCCAACAGGTTTGGAGTAATACTGTGACTATAGGTAGCCCTATGTATTGCTTATTTGAAAAAATTAAACAATGCAGGAGTGCTTTAGTGGGGTGGAGTCAAGTCACTTTTGGTCAATCAAAGAGTAAAATTCGAAGCAAAGGATATTGGAGGAATTGACTAGGGGCAATCCAAGAGGGCACTTGGAGTAAATTAGGAGGGTGAAGGAGGAAATTAATACAATATTGTACCATGAAGAGATCCACTAGCGACATAGATCTAGATCTATCTGGTTGCAAGCAAGAGATAAAAATACAAAGTTTTTCCACCAGAGAGCAAGCCAAAGATGTCGGGAAAATAACATTTCAAGAATATTTGATAGAGATGGTTTGTGGCAGGAAACTGATGGGGGTATAGCATAAGCTGTGGAAAATTATTTTCAGGAGTTGTTTACTTCGGCAAGCCCCTCAAAAATGGATAAAGTGTTGAGTTCGATGGATAAGGTGGTCACTCCAAAGATGAACTAAAGCCTCCTCCAACCCTATATAGCAGAGAAGGTCCAAAGAGCTATCTTTCAGATCCATCTGTCAAAATCTCTAGGTCCCAATGGTATGTCCCCTTTTTTCTTCCAAATTTTTTGGCATGCTGTTGGAGTTGATGTCACAAATGCTATTCTATCTGTCCTCCATTCGAGTCATATGCTACATAAAATGAATTATACACATATTGTCTTGATTCCAAAAAATAATGAACCACTGTATATGACTGATTTTTGGCGTATTAGCTTAGAAAATGTGGTAGCTAGAATTATACCAAAGGTTATTGCAAATAGGCTGAAATTGATTTTGCCAAATGTAATATCTAATGCCCAAAGTGCCTTTGTACCTGATAGGTTGATTACTGACAATACCACTATAGCTTTTGAAGTGTTACATAGGATGCGAAATAAGAGGAGTGGAAAAAAGGGACAAATGGCGATGAAGCTAGATATCAGTAAAGCATATGATAGGGTGGAATGGGGGTTCCTTAGACAAGTGATGCAGAATTGGGCTTTGATGAGAAATGGGTCCAATTGGCAATGGAGATGGTGAGTGCGCTCTTCATACTCAATCTTGATAAATGGTGAGCCGAAAGGTTTTATCCAACCATCAAGGGGTATTAAGTAAGGAGACCTCTTATCACCATACCTATTCTTACTTTGTGCTGAAGGTATATATGGAATGATAAGAAGAGTTGTGGAAAATAGAGAGCTACATGGGGTCTTATCTAGCAAAAATGGAGTGTGCATATCTCATCTATTGTTTGTTGATGATAGACTACTATTTTGTGAAGCATTAATAGAGGAATGTTAGCGCCTAATGGACATTTTGGGCCTTTATGAAGCAGCATCCAATCAAGCAATAAATAGGCAAAAAACATCATTTTTCTTTAGCAGAAATACAAGAGAGGAGGTCAAACAAACGATTCAGCAAATGTTGGGGGCGAGAATTATGACGGATTGTGAAAAATAACTTGGTCTTCCAATGGCATGCGGAAAATCTAAGGTAACTACTTTTAAAGAAATGCAAGAGCAGATTACAAAGCGGGTCATGGGATGGAAGGAAAAATTTATCTCCAAGGCGGGTAGGGAAATATTGATTAAAACTGTTGCATAAGCCATCCCCACATATACTATGAGTCTCTTCAAGCTCCCAAAATCCCTATGTGACTCTATCAACTCTACAATAGCTAGATATTGGTGGGGGAAAACAAAAAAAGAGAGGAACATATATTGGATAAATTGGAAGAAACTATGTACAACAAAGAAGAAGGGAGGAATGAGATTTCAAGACATACAAGCTTTTAATTTAGCTATGTTGACTAAACAAGCTTGGAGATTGTTACACCATACACACAGGGCCGGCTCAAGGCCTAGGCAAGTTAGGCCTAGGCCTAAGGCCCCACTAAAAAACAAAATTTTTCTTGAGAAAAAAGGTCCCATTTTTTATAGTTAAAGGCCCAAATTTTTATAAAATTATATATATTTTTTAAAGATTGTACTTTTTTTTATTAGTGATGTACAAATTTTATTATTAGTTTACAAATTGTCATGTTATTAATCACAAAAAAATGTATTATAAACATTCATTAGTTAAATTGATGAAGTTCATCAATGAGAAATAATATCAAATTATATTTTGAACATTTTATAGTACTTTTAATCAGCGCATTTTTCTTTTTCATTTCTCTTAAAACTCTCAAAGTATGAGACAACCTTATTTCAATTGAAACCCTAAAATATTTTAAAAAGATGTTGCAAATGTGTTAAATCATCAATTATAAATTAATCTCCTTCAATAGTTTGAGACTTTGATTTTTGTAAACTAATATCCTACAATACCATACACCAAATAATATATATATATATATATCTCTCTTTTAAAATCAAAATATAAAATTAAAAAATAGATTACAACTTTATTTAACTATGTGTAGTCTTATATCCAAAATAAAGTATCTTTTTCAATCGCAATATATTTTTATTTCTTTTTATTAATATTTATAATTCAATTATGACTTTCAATTCTCTATATGAAATTAACATTAGTCTAGTTGGTATTATTTATGTATTTAATGTATCAAATTAACCTTAATTTCATTAGTATTAAATAATTTTGTTTAATTAATATTTACATATTAAAGGCCCCGCATAAATTTTTCGCCTTAGGCCCCAAATTATGTTGGGCCGCCCCTGCATACACACTCTTTGTTCTACCGGGTATATAAGGCAAGATACTTTCCAGAGTGTTCTTTCATGGAGGCTGAGTTGGGCCATAACCCATCCTATGTGTGGCGGAGCTTGTTGGCTGCAAGAGAGGTGATACAAGAAGGCTCTAGGTGGAGAGTGGGGAATGGAGTCAATATTATGGTTGAATCAGACAAGTGGCTCTCCCATAAGCCTATCTTTAAAGGGGATGTGTGACCAAGCCTAAGAGTTGCGGAGCTGATTAACAAACATTCTTGGCAATGGGATAGAAAAAAGGTGGCTAGGATGTTTGCCACAAAAACATACGACGAGATAATGGTCATCCCACTTAGTAGAGACAGAAAGAGAGACATTGGTATGGAAGGAAAACAAGAAGCACGAGTTCTCCGTTAAGTCGGCCTACCAAGTTGCTATTCGACTGAAACAAGGGGTGGAAGCGGAACACTCACGAGCTGGGGAGGAAGGCAAGCTGTGGAAGATGATTTGGGACCTCCATGTGCCGCCAAAGATCAGAAATTTTATGTGGCGGGCAGTGTCCAATATTCTGCCAACGCGAGATAACTTGTATAGGAGAAGAGTGGCTGTGGAGAGTACCTGCGAGTTCTACCGCCAACACCCTGAAATGGAAGCTCACTTGCTATGGGAGTGCCCCTTTGCCCGCAATGTGTGGTCGTTGGCTGGAGGAAGAGTGCAGAAATTCAGCAACAATGCGTGAGATTTTTTCCAGCTCTTCAAGTTGATGCAAGAGAAACTGACACGGGAGGAGATGGAATAGTGGTGCACTACAACTTGGGCGATATGGAACGCAAGGAACAAAGCCAACTTTCAAAATGTTCAGTCACAACCCAAAGTGATATATGAAAGGGCCCTTGAGTTGCTTGCTACATACCAAACCCTCTCGGCTACTCAAGCAACTACGTGACTGGGGAAAATGTTGTTTGTTTGGTCTTTGTTTTCAAGGGTATGGTGGGGTACGTAGTGCCTATTTCAAAAGTATTGTCTTTTTAGGCGTAAAACAGTGTTAGTTTTCTATTCATTTTGCTGTTATGGTCCCTCTGGTATACAACCACCTTGTCATGTTTTCAGTAGCGGCTTGTAAAGTTTCTCTTTGGTCTGGTGACACACGGCCATGCATGTACCTTATTATAGTTTTCTTACATCAAATAAAGTTATATCTATTACCTCAAAAAAAAAAAAAAAAGATGTGAGAGCATCAATTCAATTTGTGAGTTCTTAGGCCCCAAATTTCAAATTTCCTATGACCTTCTCCTCTCTTTCTCCTCTCTTCCCATATGTATGTTAAGAAGAGTTAGTATTCTTAATTAAAAAAAAAATAAAAAATAAAAAAAACCTAGGTTGATCATCGCAGAAATTCACAATTATTTGTACTCGAAAGCAAAGGAGATGGATCCAAAAAATATGTACTTCACTGGCATCCAACTAGTAACAAAGAAAATCTGGGGACTTACCATTGGTGGAAGATCCAGGCGGGGGAGCAACTGTGAAAAAAAAAAAAAAAAAAAAACAAAACAAAACAAAAGTGTCGGATGAAACAACCATAACATGCTTATAATATTAGCAAAAAAAGCTTACCAGATAATCTAAAAAGAATTGATGTACAATTTAGTCCTTCGATGAAGTCATCTTCAACATTATAGTCTAATTACATTGATCCCATGTTAATCCTTTTGGACCTTTCCCAATTGCCCAAACTATTCATCTATGAATTAGCCTTTTTAACCAGTTCACTCACCAATTGATGAAAAAGCAGTAAGCAATTTTGAATAGTGAAGAAAGTTGGGAAAGGAAATACTATCAATATAACCGTAAACAGCATTTGGAGAAGCCTATCATTGAAAAGCCCACTGAAACCTATAAATTCTATCACGGTTTTTCACACAGGTTGATCAGCTAAAGGACACGGACAACAAGATCCGGATAAATGGAGGTCCATTTTAAGGCAAGGATTTGGGAGAAAAATAATTTGGTAACAGTTCTTTCTTTTTGCCTTTTAATTACAATATTTTCTTTTATAATTTAATAATTACAAAGGGAATAGAAGTTTAAGTTTAAATATTCTGTCTCACTTTTTTTTACTCCCCTCTATTTTTCCCAAATAAAAACATGTCATGTATATAATTAAATTCTAAATTTATGGCTTTCTTAATTATAATAACCTAAAATAAATAAGTAAATAAACAATCATTGTATTCCCACTGCACCACCACCAGCCTTCGCTGACCACCCCTATATATAAAGAGCGCCGATACCATCAACATCACTGGTAATGGCCGAACACTGCCACCAACCCACCGCCTAGGAAGAAATCCACCACTCTGCTACTTTATCCCTCTCAAATACATAAAAAAAGCCACCCATTCCTCATTCACAGACCTTTGAATCAGTGGCTATGCGACTCAGACGTCTTAGCCTCAACCACAGGGCCCCATCTCTGCTCAAACATAAAAAATTTTCCATTCATTTGTTTTGATTAGTAGGCATGACATCTATGTATAACTTCTACTAATAATTATTTGAAACCATTATAAGGATACAACTATAAGATCCACAAGAATGAAAAACTAATTAACCAGATTATAATATGGTGATATCCTAAAGGGTTAATTTTGGTTGATGAAATGGAGAGAGGTGAAGGGAGGGTGGTAGTGTGGTGGTGCCAGGTGGGTTTTTTTTTAATGGGTTTGAGACGGACGAAATGAAAGGGCATAGGTTTCGTCGGAGTTAGTGGGTTGGTGGCAGTGGTTGGCTGCGACTTGCGGCATTGATGGTGTCAGAGCTCTTGATAGTGGCTGTTAGCAAAGGCTGGCAGAACATATTGGTTGTTGTTTTTTTTCTTTTTTGGTTATTGGAATTGGGAAAGGCATAAATTTAGCATTTAATTAAATATGTTGATATACGACATGTTTTTATTGATGGAGTATATATAGAGTGGAATTGGAAAATTGAGAAAGAAGATTTGGACTCGGAAGATTTGGACAATTGATATCTCACTACACGTTTTTAAAATCCTACTTAATATATTTACAAGGTTGAAATCTCTCATTCCCCAACTATATACAACTGTACTTAAAACAGCATTCCACAAATAAGTTTTTAACCAAAAAAAATTTTTTTTGCATTTTTCTCCCAAATGAAATGTAGAATATATAAAAAAAGAAAAATAGAAACCCGAGATCTAGGATTGAAGGTAAAAAAAGATATGTACATTCATTGTTGCTACGCTTCTGTTGTACCATATCAAAGGCCACACCATCCACTTATTTTTGACACTATTTCTGACCTTACAATTACACTTCCTCCAATATTTTCCCATCACTTTTATCTTTTCATCTCTCCATTACTACCGTACCATAACAATTCTTTCATCCTTTCATCATCTTTTATTTTTTCTTTTCCATTCCATCCATATTTTACAAATGACATCAATCAATCAAGCCTAGAGTTTGATAGCTCTGATCCTAAATTTAGGCCAAAAAAGAGAGTAAAAGAAAAACATAATGGCTATATAAGAGACTGTAAAAACAATAAATTTAGGAACAGAGTAAGTTTAGGAGTACAGTAAATCTTTAAAAAAATTGTCTGTTAATGATACATGAAAGATTTGTCATTATGGCAAATTTTGGCCATAAAAAATTGAACCTCTATGAAACCAATTAAAAATTTCTAACAAAAAATTCAGAATTGAGACCCATAAGTTGATACTAACCTGTCCAGATCCACAGTTTAATGGATCTCATCAATTACTTTCCAAATTCATGTTCAATGGTAAAATTTAGAACAAATCTTTTGGAATTTGTGACATCAGGAACTTTAAAATATCGGAAAAGTTATGGTGATGATGAAGACAAATAATAACAGGCAAGCATTTGATGACACGATTAAGCCCAAACTCATCTCATTAAAAAATTCAACCAAAGCGTATTAAACGATATCAAAACTAAATATTCAAATAAAAACCAATCAATTTACATGTCATAACTCACAGAACAGCTAAAAGTACTCTTATAACTCAATTGACACATTTTGATATTTCTAACAAAGACATCCAAAGTTCAAAAAGTCCCACACCAACTATTGATGTATAAAAAAAAAAACCCACAAAGCATATCAATAATTCAAATGCAAGTCACTCTAACTAAGGAAATAAAGACTAATACCACCAAAAACAACCATATAAAACCGAATTCTAATTAAGGAGAACCAAAAAAAGAAAAAGAAAAAAAGAGAAGAAGATCTGAAAAACCTTTGCATGATGACTTCTTGGTATCAATACCGCACTCCTTAGGAAGCTTATTAACCTCCTCCGAGCAAATGTTGTAACTCTTCAAGACGTCGGTATTGGATAACAAGTCGCAGAGGCACTTGAGATCATAGGTGAGTGTCTCATTCAACTGCTCACAGCATGTTGCCGTTGGATTAGAGGAACCCTTTAAGTATGGTTGACAATGAACTACGTTCTGCAAGCATGGGAATGATTCAGCACCCCCTGAACTTGCCGGACGAAATGAGTCGGAAGTTGTTTGAGAGAAACCCACAAAAAACCATGAAGAGAACAAAGCAAGCAATGTTAAAATATGCTGTTTGTTGGAAGCCATGATGTTAATTATAATGAGAACACAAACAAGGGAGGGTTTCTATATGCAGTATCATGTAAAGAGCATAGATGGAAACTGCAGCTATCTATGTTGGTTTTAAGAGTACTCCCTCGTATACAACAATTTCACGAGCCCATGGGTTTAAGCCTGTAACTCTTAAAAGTTTGTTAACTAAACTTTGTTATGAAAATATTGTAGCCATAGCTTTATAAGGGTTTTAAATATTTGTTTTGGAAGTTATTCCTACTTCCTACTTTGACTCTGTCTCCACTAAATAACCATTTTTTTCTAGAAAAAATTATTCAATACTTTGTGATGTGGGAATGAAAAATCTTTTATTCCACTTGATGCTAGTATATATAAATGTACTTGGTATTTGTCCAATTATTTTATTAGTAAAGTTAGACCCATTGTAATGGTGACATATACCTAGTTTTGTACATTGGAGGTACTAGTCCTTAGCTTTACCCTATATATAGCATAAACCCTAGCTATGCATTTGGTTTAAGATTATGCCAAGTGACACATTTTTTAAGAAACAATGAGATTCTCTTCCTTCCGGATTGAGATCCTCTAGAGTTCCTAAGGTACTCTACCATGTAGAGTTCTTTTAATCTGAACCTTTCATTTATAATAAATGGTCTAGATTTTGCCATATCATTAATCCACTAACAAATCTACAAAAATAATGATTTTAAAAGATAACTGCTCATAAATGATAGTTATTACCTTAAATGCAAATAGTGGCTATGACATTGCAGCATTAAATGCAAAAGAAATTTGCTTATTTATAAAATTGATTATTATGCACATAGACCAAGAAGCATATATATATATATATATATGATATATGAATGGCAGAGACACCTAAGTTTTCATTCCAATTTTTTTAATTTTCTATCAATTTTATTAAAATTAAGCATATACATGTTTTTTTTTTTTTTTTTTCAAGTACATGATTGGCACTTAGGATCATAAAATATGATTTTTCTATGTCCCATTTCATTCGAACCTATGCTATGAAATTAACAACCAAAACAAAACGATTTAAAAAAAAAACAACCAAAACGATTTGTAGAACAAATTGAAAAATGAAGAGGGAAAGGAAAAGATGACTTGACGTTTTCTTAGAGACCTGATTTAGGTAAAAGAGGTAGGGCAATAATTATCATTTATGAATAGTTATTTTTTAAACCATTATTTTAGGGGATTTGTTAGTGGATTAATGATATGGAAAAATCTGGACCTTTTATTATAAATGAATGGTTAAGATTAATAGAATTTTATACAGTAGAGTACCCTAGGAACTCTAGAAGATCTCAATCCCTTCCTTTAACATTCAATCTTACCAAAATTGAAAGTTTGCATGGATTAATTAATTGTCCTGTCTAAATTAGTCAAATGCATTGATTCTCATGTGTTCATTCTTTATAGATGATGACACCAAATATACAACAAACAAAAGTATATACACACAGGTGTAGGTAGGGGGGTAGAAATCAAGAAGAATAGAGCAAAGAAGAGAAATAGGGTTTTCAATGTCAAAGCTAGGATTTCAGTTTTTTTTTTTTTTTTAATTATTATTTAAATTTTTTTAAATTTGTTACCCACAATGACACAAAAATGAAAGTGGAGATGTGTGTGAGAGCATATGGTATGCGAACATATACATGCAATATAACACAATAAATTCAACAATAAATATATAAATTGTTAGGAAATTAAATTAAACTATTTACAAAAAAAAAAAAATTCACAAAAAATAATTGCATTAAAAAACCATTTTTTTAAGGGAGCAGCAATGCTTTTTGGTTATTGTATGTGTGTGTATATATATATATATATATATGATTGAAAGTACTAATCCTTATCTTTCAGTTTCATTTTACCCTTACTTGCCTTTGTTTTGAATGATGAAGTAAGAAAAGTAAAACATTTTTACTAAGAATATTTCCTGAAAAGCGTTTGAAACATAAAAGGGATTATAATCAAATAATTTTTTCTATGAAATATATCAGCAAACAAATACATATAAGAGAATCCACTATATTTATAAAATAAAATAAAAAAGAAGAAATAAAAAATTTATGATAACAAGTTTTTTGTTCAAATGTTTTTTTTCAATATTTAGAATTGTGTGTATATATGTGTGTGTGTGCACGCGCACAAGTGTGTATTCAGAAATTTGATTTGACCTCCCAAAATGACCTTCCAATGAAAAATGAACAAATATTGGCTAACTGAATTAGTATCCCTCAAAAATACAATTGGCTAAGATTGTCTAAAAAAGAAGAATTAAAAAAAAAAAAAAAATCTATCCTTTTAATCAATTGTTCATTTTGTCAATCATTTTCTTTATGTAGAAAAGGATCATAAATGTTTTTACTTATTAAAAAATTCAGTATTTAAAAAATTCAATATATATATTTTGATGACTTTTTTTTAAGCCAATTTATTTTGATGATTTTATATACATAATATATCAAACTTATAGGTAACTCTAATATTAGAAAATTAATAACCTCTCTCTCTCTCTCTCTCTCTCTCTCTCTCTCTCTCTCTCTCTCTCTCTCCTCTCTCTCTCTCTCTCTCTCTCTCTCTCTCTCTCTCTCTCTCTCTCTCTCTCTCAAAGTTTGAAGGTAAATGAAAGCATATCAAGATGAGATATCAGAATAGGCAGAGAGGCAGAGCATTGGAGCAGAGTATTCTTGTGTTTTGTCATTAAACGACAATTGCCTTAGCTACAAATACGACCTGTAGCTTTCTGTAAAAATATAATCAGTTTACATGTAGCTTTTATGTTGTAGTGTAGTTAGTTTATTTGTATTAACACGTGTAAGGTGATGATCAGTGGTTTGTTGTAATGATCAGATAGTGGGAAGTTGATCTGTGTAATTAGGAAGTGGTTTAGAGGTGGTTAGATTATTTTCTTAGTTCTTTAGGCTATATATAATCTTTCTGTAACTGTTTTGTCATTTTTAATTTCAGAAATTCTCAGAGCTTCTAAACTTGATTCTCTTTCTTTCTCTCTCTCTCTTTCTCTCTAGCTTCACTGTGTTTGTTACACTCTATTTTCTGTTATGGTATCAGAGCTCTTTTGCTTCCATTAATGGCGAATCAAGATCAAGCTCCTTCTTCCACTGCTTCTCAACCTAATGCTCATCGTGAGCTTTCTCCAATGGAGGATCCGAGAAGCCCTTTCTTTTTGCACCATAGAGAGTCACCAGGTGCAATTCTTGTTACTCAGCTCTTGACTAAGGACAATTACCCTAATTGGGCTAGGGCTATGCTCATGGCACTAGATGCGAAGTGCAAGCTGTGTTTTGTTGATGGCTCTATCGCGATTTCTATGGCTATCACACCCCTGGAGAAAATTGCTTGGTCGAAGAACAACTCCATGATTTCCTCATGGATTCTGAATTCCGTTTCACCTCACATCACTGCAAGTGTGATCTACAGAAACACTGCAATGGAGGTTTGGAATTCGCTCAGAAATTGTTTTTCACAAGCTAATGGTTCACGGATTTCACAGCTTCAGAAGATGATCTCAACAATTATGCAAGGAGATTCAACCGTGACTACCTACTTCACTAATCTTCAAGCATCATGGGATCAGTTACTCAATCTCAAGCCTTCACCATCTTGTTCATGTGGCCGATGCATTTGTGGAGTGAATGATAAAATCATACTCTTCAATCATCAAGATGCATTGATGCAATTCCTCAATGGCTTGAATGAAGCTTTCTCACAAGTCAGAACTCAGATTCTAATGATGGAGCCAAGTCCTTCAATTGACAAGGCCTTCTCTTTGGTGATACAAGAAGAGAGACAGAGGGCTTTAGGCTTCAATGGAGGTGGTGTGTCAATTGATTCAACAGCTTTGGCAATCAAGGCTCAAGGGTTCAATCAAGGAGGAAAGAACCAAGGCAAGGGCAGACCTGTATGCAGTCATTGTGGAAAACTTGGCCATTTCATGGAAAAATGCTACAAACTAGTAGGATTTCCACCAAGATACAAGCAAAAAGGCAAAATTTCTGTGGCAAATCAAGTGATTTTTGATGGTGAAAATGGTCAATCCGAGGGTGCTTCTAGCTCCTTTCCATTCACACCTGAGCAATGCCAGCAATTACTATCAATGCTGAGCTTTCGTGCTTCTTCCTCTACCAGTCAAGATGTTGTTCATGCAGCCAATTCTGCTCTTTCAGGTATTTCTTGTGCCTCTTTCCAGGATTCTATTTGCCTTAATTTGAAGAATTCAATTTTTTCTGAAAATCCTTCAAATAAAATAGCTCATAATGCTGAAACTTGGGTTCTAGACACAGGAGCCATTGATCACATCATTCATTCTATATCCCTTTTCACCAGCATAACTAGTTCCTTGTCATCCTTTGTACATTGGCCTAATGGTGAAAGGGTTCTTGTCACACACATAGGCATAGTCCAACTTACCCCAACATTGATTCTTGAAAATGTGATTTGTGTCCCAACTTTTTCATTTAATCTGATATCAATGAGCAAATTAACCAAATCATTATCATGCTGTTTGGTTTTTCTTTCAAACTACTATTTTATACAGGACCTTACTTGTTGGAGAGTGATTGGATTGGGTAAGCTTCACAACAATCTTTATCTGCTGCAAACCTCAGAAAATTGCAAGACTGCTTCAGAAGTAACTACTATCCTAGAGTCAGTTTTCAAATCTTTTGTTCATTCTGTTTCTAATGATTCTACTGTCAATAAGTCATACTTATGGCATCTTAGATTAGGACATGTGTCTGATGACAAACTTCCTTACTATGTATCAAATGTACATTCTTTTCATTCAAATAAAGAATGTGTTGTTTGTCCCATTGCCAAATTTAAAAGATTACCCTTTCCTAATTCTAATCATATATCTGAGCATGCCTTTGATTTAATACATTGTGATGTATGGGGACCTTTTGCTAAAGCCATTCATGATGGTTTTAGATACTTTCTTACAATTGTGGATGATACTACAAGATCCACTTGGGTTTATCTAATGAAATCCAAAACAGAAACTAGGCCTTTGTTAATCACCACAAGCCTCTATATCTTTTCCTCATATTTGTCCAAATGTGGCAACCCCAGTTGATGCCATATTTCTTGATCCTATCCTTCCACCTTCCCACCCTTCTCCTTCCCCTTGTAATCCTACCCAAGTTTCACATCAAGTAGTAGATTATATCCATAATGTCATCCCTAATTCTGTTGTACCCAAACCTGCCATATCAAATTCTAGTCATTCCACTTCTGCAGAATCTATCACTATCCCTTTAGTTGCTCAAAATCCTATAAATGATCCACCTGCATCTATTCCTTCCTTAAGAAGATCTTCTAGACCTTCTAAGGCTCCTACATACTTGAAGGATTACAAATGCAGCACCATTACTTCAAATGAACTTACATAGTCCACTCATCTCAGCAACAACAAGTCAGGTTCTATTCACCCATCAGGTACTAAATATCCTCTCTCTAATTACATTGATTCTTCCTAACTCTCTCTTTCCTATGCCCATTTTTGTTCCATTATTACCTCCATCCCTGACCCAAGATTCTATCATGAGGCTATTAAGGATCCTAAGTGGAAAGATGCCATGAATGCTGAGATTGCAGCTTTGGTTTCTAACAATACTTAGACACTTACTCCTTTGCCTTCCAACAAAAGGCCAATTGGATGCAAGTGGGTCTATAGGGTTAAATACAAGGCCGATGGATCTGTGAAGAGGTATAAAGCAAGACTAGTTGCTAAGGGATTTACTCAGCAAGAGGGATTAGATTTTAGTGACACTTTTTCACATGTTGCCAAGTTAACTACTATTAAAACTCTTCTTGCTATATCTGCTATGAAAGGGTGGCACTTGGTACAATTAGATGTCAACAATGCGTTCTTGAATGGGGATTTACATGAGGAGGTGTATATGCAACTCCCTTAAGGCTTTCACAGCAAAGAGGAGAATGTTGTTTACAAGTTAAATAAGTCTTTATATGGATTCAAACAGGCCTCAAGGCAATGGAATGCAAAATTTTGTTATGTTATCAAACAGCTTGGTTTTAAGCAATCCAAGGCTGATTACTCACTCTTTCCAAGGAGGCTTGATGGTTCTTTCATAGCATTGGTGGTTTATGTTGATGACATTCTCATAGCTAGCAACAATGTTCAAGAGGTTGAAGCACTCAAAGTTTCCTTAGATCAACACTTCAAGCTTAAAGATCTTGGAGGTTTGAAGTACTTTCTCGGTCTTGAAATAGCCAGATCAGCCAAAGGGATCAGCTTATGCCAAAGAAAATATGCTTTGGAGATTCTAAAGGATGCTGGTATGTCAGCTTGTAAGCCGAGTAAAGTACCAATGGAGCAGAATTTAAAGTTGAGCAAGCTGCAAGGTACTTTGTTACCTAATCCTGGAGTCTATAGAAGGTTAGTTGGTAGATTGATATACCTAACAATCACCAGACCAGACATAGTCTACCCGGTTCACAAGTTGAGTCAATTCATGTCCAAACCAAGGAAGCCTCACTTAGATGTAGCTTACAAGATTTTACAGTACATAAAGGGATGTCCAGGTTAAGGAATTTTCTAGTTAGCATCTTCAGATTTTCATTTGAAGGCTTACACAGATGCTGATTTGGGCAGCTTGTATAGACACCAGAAGATCAACCACATGCTATTGCATATTTTTAGGTGATTCCTTAATCTCTTGGAAGTCTAAGAAACAATCTATAGTGTCTAGATCTTCTGTTGAGGCAGAATATAGAGCTATGGCTGTCACTGTGTGTGAGCTGACTTGGCTGTTATCGTTATTGAAGGATTTGGAGATTTGGCATCCTCAACCTGCTCTTCTGTTTTGTGACAATCAAGCAGCCATTTATATTGGAGAAAACCCTGTGTTTCATGAGAGAACCAAACATATAGAGGTTGATTGTCATGTTGTTAGAGATAAGGTACAAGACAATGTAGTTAGGCTGTTTTTCACTCCCACACACACTCAGCTGGTAGATTTACTAACTAAGGCCCTTAACAGCTCATAGTTACAACATTTGTTAAGTAAAATGAATGTTATGAACATTCATGTTTCAGCTTCTCTTCCTAAGGGGGAATGTACACTCTTAGATGATAGATAGATTAATTACAAAGAAGACATATGCAGATGCAAGCAACAAATCAGATTCTCATCTTAAGGGGGAATGTCAAAGTTTGAAGGTAAATGAAAGCATATCAAGATGGGATATCAGAATAGGCAGAGAGGCAGAGCATTGGGGCAGAGTATTCTTGTGTTTTGTCATTAAACGACAAGTGCCTCAGCTACAAATACGACCTGTAGCTTTCTGTAAAAATATAATCAGTTTACATGTAGCTTTTATGTTGTAGTGTAGTTAGTTTATTTGTATTAACACGTGTAAGGTGATGATCAATGGTTTTTTGTAATGATCAGATGGTGGGAAGTTGATCCGTGTAATTAGGAAGTGGTTTAGAGGTGGTTAGATTATTTTCTTAGTTCTTTAGGCTATATATAATCTTTCTGTAACTGTTTTGTCATTTTTAATTTCAGAAATTCTCAGAGCTTCTAAACTTGATTCTCTTTCTTTCTCTCTCTCTCTTTCTCTCTAGCTTCACTGTGTTTGTTACACTCTGTTTTCAGTTACTCTCTCTCTCTCTCTCATATAATTTTGTATATATATGTTTTGAGTTTTACTGACCAATTTATCAATCTCAAATTTGGCCTTCCAAGCATAATTTTCTAACTTCATCTTTGCTCACAACTCACAAGGATTCGAACCCTTCTTTTTTTTTTTTAATTACAAATTTGCCACATTGTTTGCATTTTTTGATTGAAAACAACTAAAAACACCATTTTTTTTTCCTACCTTTTTTCCATTTGCACAAGGATTTTTTTTAGGAATAATTAAAAATTAAAAATAGAAAACACCCAACCAAACAATATTTGTAAGTAATTGTAACAGATTGTTTATATATTCTGTTTTTGAAAAACAAAAGTTTTATCAAATGCAACCAATCAGGCTCATTCATCATTTATAAATGACATTTTAGTTAGTTGGAATTATCTGTTTTCTCTAGTTGCATATACATCTGATTTTTGTTGTTTGATTTTTTTTTTTTTTTTTTTTTTGGCTTCACAGATAACAGAGGTTAAACCTGGGGTGAGCCTAGTTGTTAGGACAGGTTCAACCATTGGCAACTATGACTATATTATCATGGATTGGGTGTTCAAGAAAAGTGGTAGTATTAAATTTGGGGTATGGAAATTAAATAACCAAACCATCTGTTTATAATATTATCCTTATTTTTATTTTTATTTTTTTAATTATCATTATTGTTTCGGTTGGTTTCATTCGAAATTGTGATGATCCATTTCATAGTTGTAATATTATTTTTGAAATCTAACTGTGTATAGAGTACTATGTCATTTAAATTTTATTTTTTTTAAATTAAAATTATTAGTAATATATGTGTCTCTAAATACACCTTTCAAAATGCTCTATTTCAAATGGAAAGATCATTTTTGATCAAGTGGTACCTAAAAAGTCTTTATGAGGTTGTTAATCATTATTACTAACAACTGTATATGTTGTATGCACTATTCAATTAGGTGGGTTTATCAGGTATTTTGGAAGCAAAAGCTTGAACATACACTCACAAAAAACAAGTCAAGGAAGACATCTATGATACATTGGTAACGAAAAACACTATTGCAATAAACCATGACCACTACATCACTTGTTATCTTGATCTTGACATTGATGGTGAAAAAAATTCACAAGATGAAAACAATGAGAACAGATGGTAGCACACCCAGAAAGAGTTACTGGACCATGATTCGAGAGACAGTGAAAACTAAACTAGATGCAAGAATTTGGACTAACAAACCAACTGAATTATTGATAGTGAACCCTAATAAGTTTACTAAAATAGGAAATCAAGTTGACTATCGATTGGTTCCTGATCCGGCTGCTATTCCACTTCTACTAGAGGATGATTACTCACAGATCCGCGGCACATTTTCGAATTACAATGTATGGGTTACGCCGTATAACAGGTCAAAAAGATGGGCTGGTGGGTTATATGCTGATCGAAGCCATGGGGGTGATACCTTATTTACTTGGACAAACAGGTAATATTGCATTGTTTTTATAACGGTAAAAATTCTCTCACACTCTTTTTTTACACATTTGTACACACAATTTTCACAATTGTGTGTGCTTGATATAAAAAATTTTGAAACGAGAAAAGGGTGATATTCATGATAAAAACATGCAAAGTGGATGTGTATGGAAGATGTTAAATAAGTTTTGGGAGAATATTATTGCCCTTTTTTTAAAGTCAATATATAGCATTGGTCTTAGGGGCACACCAAAATACCTAATACTGCTTTTTCCTTCTTTCCTTTTGTCTTTTTTGTTAATAAATATATTTTTTAATGTTTAAAAGTTATAAAAAAAATGATAAAATAAAATTAAAACAAAAAATTTTAATTAAAAAGTATGTTTTTCAAATTCGTTATGTATCAATTAATAATAAACTCCACAATAAGTCTTTGAGTTATACTATAAAAATTTTCCCGTACAATTGATTACCTTATGATTTTAAAATGTTATAATATAATCATTTTATGAGTTAACTAAAAACAGAAATAAGTTGTACTTGAAATTTATGTAATTACTAGAAATTATTACATGAGAAATATAAGTGCCATACGACTTATTCATATATTAAAAGGCCTTAATAAGTAAAGAAAATATAATAGACATGCTATCTTCTTACAAGTTTTTGAATGTTAAGATAACACTTAGTATTAAAGTGAGTAATATGTCTCATAAAAAAGAGAGTAATATGCTATTGTCTAGTTTGATTTGAAGTATTATATATTTATTGCATGTTCAAAATATGTTTATCTAATTATTTTTGTAAGTGTATTAAAACACATGTATATTGGATATAAATTTGTTACTCTAAAGTTAAATCTTGACTCTTCCACTTGTAGATCCTCAAACTTTAGCATAAGAGGGATTTAAATTATTCACTTAAGTTTAAAGTATTCGCTTAAGTTAAATCTTGACTCTGCCACTTTTAATTTGTTAGGAACAAAAGGAGATTACTTTAAATTTAAGTGATCGTTTGGTTGCTAAAAAACTTAAAGTGATTGATTTTAGTCTCTGACAAGCTTTAAAAGATCACTTTTAGTTTTAGTATTTATTGAGCAATGACATGATGGTTTCTAGATCAATTTGACCATGTCATCTAAGTGACAAAAAATAATCACTTCAAACTTCTAAAACTAAAATTGTGCTAAATTTTAAGGATAATAGCATATTTAACTCTCTTTTTTATTAGGTACTGTATCCTTCTATTCGTTAGCTAAAACCACAAATTCACTTCGACTCAAAGAAATTATGTTGGTGGAAGGTATATAAAAGAAAATTAAAAGAAGGAAAAGAGAAAGTTTTAGATAGTGGGGATGGAAATGGGGTAGAGTTGGCATGACATGTAAAAGCCATGCCTAAGTTTATATTAATATTCAAAATAAATTTATACTTATTTAGCAAAAAAACCTATAATTAAATACTTGAAATTTGGGTGTGGGTGAAACTTTATTAAGCTAATTAGGTATTTAAAACATACATATTGACTTGAATTAATTGGGAGGTAATATAGAAGTAATTATTAGGAGTTCCCAGAGTATGGTGATCTCGTGTTTACTCCTCTCACATTCATAGTAGATTCCACTAATTAATTCATGGCGTTGTCTATTATGAATTTAAGAGGAAAGTGTACTATGTTATCCTGTTCAAGGAGCAACTGGTAATTTTCAGGAAAAAAAAAAAAAACATGGAAGTTTTGTCGCATTCAATTTTTTCCTGTAATAAAGCAGGTAGCAATGAAGAAAATCAAACTGGTTGATTTGGTTCATTTTGCAGGAATAGGGATATTGACAACAAGGACATAGTGTTATGGCACACAATAGGCTTCCACCATAGCTCTTCTCAAGATGAATTTCTAGTGATGCCGACTTTGAATGGTGGGTTTGAGCTCCGCCCTTCAAACTTCTTCGAAAGCAACCCAATCTTGAATTTAATGCCTCCTAAGCCTGTGGACTTACCCACATGCAATGCCATCACTCCTTAGAGGAGGAAAAAATAATCGGAATAACTAGCATCTTCAGTAGAAGTTCTAGATAAATGTTATTTGTGCTATTAGATATTCTAAATAATTGTCAACTTTTATGTTGTTTTCAGAATAAGAATTTGAAAAACTATTAGAACTTTTAAAATGGTGGAATTTAGATTTGTGGGAATTTCAATCTCATCAATTAAGCTTTTATTAATTTTCGGGGTATATCCAAGAGTTAAGAATTTTGAAGTATTAAATTAGTTACAACAAAGATGGTAACAGGGATGATAACGAATTTGTGACATTGAAAATATAGAAGGCATATCTGAAGGCGATATCTTAGAGATTGGTGATTGCTTGTTGAAGCTGCAAAACATCCAAATTGTTGTTGTGAAGAAATTTTGGTGGAGGTCCTCAGAGTCATCATTTGTCTGTGTGTTTCTGTTTTTTTTTTTTTTTTTTTTTTTTGAAAATATTATGAGTTTAAAGATAGGACTAATTATATTTTGTTTTAGTTTTTGTGTGAATACCAATTTGCTTTAGAGCTGTGATATGGGATATGAAACAAAGTTTTAATTGATGTGAAGGACTATTTAAAGTGTTTTGAATTTTAAATTTTAAACTAATATTTTTCTATTTGTTGGGGTAGGGGACTAACAATTAATTTATTTTTTTAATTAATAGTACAACAGGAGAATTTTGGAGGTCTGGGGAAATTACCCCCCTTGTCTCTACTTATGTGAGTGATTGATATGATATAATTTAAAAGTTACAAATAGCCCAAGTTTTATTATTACATATTTTGATACTCCTAGTTTTAAGATCCACTAGTTAAGAAGGATGTGTATAGCTTTGGAATTTTCCATTTTAGAGATGGATTGAAATGGCCCAAATAGACTGAACTGTTCCGTAATGGACCATAGTGGATTGAAATGGGCCGAACTAAACCGAAGTGGACCAAAGTGAAACGAAATGGACCAAATAAACTAAAGTGAACCGAATAAGACATGTAAGCTAAAATTGGGATGTATATATATATGATAAAATTGTATTAAAAGGGGGGGGGGGTGGGGGGACCCCAAAATAAGGTGACGTGACCGATGATGTAGGGATCATTCTACAATACCCACCTATTTTTAAGTGGGTACCGTACCCACCGAAATCTTAGCCATTTATTTTTATTGTTTCAATCCTAGCCGTAATTTACTTGAGTTTAGTAGTAAACCTATTACCGGTAGAATGGGTAGGGATATAAAAGCAAAACAAAACCAAAAAGAAAAGAAAGAAACAAAGACCGAATGATTGGTAAAAAAAAAAAAAGGATGAACGAGACTGCCACTGCCACTGCTCACCATCCACCACCTTCAAATAATCTACCACTATCACCGGTGATAATTTATTTATTTATTTATTTATTTGCTGTGATTCATATTGATTTTAAATTTGACTCAGATGTCTCATTTTTGTTTGGTTTTGATTTTAAACGAGTGTATTTTTCAAATTCTCTTTATGTATCAATTATAAAAGAAATCCAGAATTTTTCTTCAAGTTATATTATAAAATTTTTCATGTACAATTGATTACCATATAATTTTAAAATGTTATAACTTAATCCTTTTATGACCAAAAAAAAAAAAAAAAAACATATGTAAGTTGTAATTGAAATTTCTGTAATCACTAAAAATTATTACATGAGAATTATAAGTGTAATACGACTTATTAATATATTAATTAGAAAGCCATAACAAGCAAAGACAATATAATGGATATGCTACATTTTTGCGAGTTTTTAAACATTAATGTTTGGTAACTGTTTTTTCCCCTTATTTTCTGTTTCCAAAAATAATTTTTTATTTTTGAGACTAAAAAACTTGTTTGGCAACCCAAAATGGATAGAAAATAAAAACTGTTCTCAAAACTCAATTTGTGAAAGAAATTGAAAACAATCAAAAGGCTGTTTTCAGTTTCTAGTTTTTAAAGCCAATGAAAATATGTGTCTGATTTAATAAATCCATCCCATTTAATAAGTTAGCGCTAGAGTTTGAATCCTAGTAATAACATATTTCAGTATTTTTTTATTTTTTTCTTCAAAAAATTATTTTTTAATTTCAACTAATCAAATATGTTTTTGATTTCAAAAATACAAGAATTTTTTTTTTAATTTTTATTCTCAAAAGCAAGTTTTTGAAAATAGAAAACAAAAACTATTACCAAACATCACCTCACCACTTAGTATTAACATGAGTAATATGTCTCATTAAAAAGAAAAAATAATATGTTATTATCTAGATTGATATTAAGTATTATATATATAATGTGAGTTCATAATATGTTAAGGTTATGTTTGGTAATAGTTCTTCTTTTCTATTTTCAAAAACTTATTTTTGAGAATAAAAATAAAAAACAATATTTTATTTTTTTTTGAAAACAAAAACATATTTGGTTAGTTGAAATAAATAAATAAAAGAATTTTTTTTTGAAGAAAAAAGTAAAAAATACCGAAATATGTTGTTACTAGTATTTGAACTCTGGCGCTAACTCATTAAATGGGATGAATTCATTAAATTTGAAAGTTCAAAAACGTGTATAAACACCTTTGAACGTTTAGACCCCCAAATTACAACTTAACCAATTCAAGCAATATGTCAAACAACTAGTGTGCGGAAACTTAATATAAGCTATAATATGGAATTGGTAAAACTATCTAAGCCGAAACAAAACACAATCCACAGCAGATAATAAAAAGGCAAAGATAGAGAGGAAGGAAGATGCAAACACAAAGACAACACGCGATGTGTTATCGAAGAGGAAATCGAAGCCCTCGGCGTAAAACCTCTCCGCCGCTCTCCAAGCGGTAAACAATCCACTAGAAAATACAGTTGGGATACATGGACAGCAATAGACCCTCCAAGCCTAATCTACCCAGTGCACCTAAGCCCTCCAAGCTTCTTGCTCCAACGAGGTTACGCCGAACCTTTTTCTTTTCTAGCTTCCCGGATTCCGCTACTAGACCGTAGCATCAACCAATGAAGATTGGTTCCTTCCTAACTGCTTCCCAGAAATCCAAACAGCTCTCTCACAGTAATGATAATTGTGAGAATCAGGTTTGGTATAATGCCTCTCAAGGATTTGACAATGGAGAGGAAGAAAGTTGAGGAATTTGAAGAGACTCTAATGTATAGATTGTAGGTGAATCAATCTTGTTTTTCTTTAGGGTTTCTCTCTCAAAATTCTCTCTGGAAGCTCTCTTATAATTGTGGGTAAAAGGGGTACTTATACTGGAGTGGGAGAGGAATGTGAAACGTCAGGTTTTACAAAACAGGAGTGGCTCGCGGCTTGACCTCGCAGCTTGACTAAGTCGCGAGATCTAGTCATGAGATAACCGTATGGCCAATTGTCCTGTTTTGTCCTGTAGTGCTCCAGCTTGCATGACTGTTCACCTTCCAGCATGCTTGGCACGTGTGCTGCATCTAGCAGCTTGCAGCCGCGAGTCTCTGTTTTCTTGCACACTCTTGAGCAATCTTCACTCTATCTCACTCACTACCCTTACATCAAACCCACCTAAATACAGGGTTACTAAATGCTGAATTACAAGCAAATTTGGCACGGAATAAAGCCAATTAGATGGTTGAATAAATTCAACCTTACAATCTCCCCCTTTGGCTATTCCGTGACAAAACCCTAAAACAGACTCTAGACTTAACATGTGAGTTGGGAACAGTTGAACAAAACTCACTCACACCTAACTCTAGAAGCTGTGAAGCACTTGAATCATATGAACATAATACTCCTGAAACACAACAATACACCATGATCATTGTAAGCAGAAAATCATAAAATGCATATGAAACAGGCAATATGTGATCAAGCAAGGATGGAGTTAAGAAACAAACCATGGCTTGATCAACCATGTGAACACCACAAGGTAGTGATCACAGTGCTCATTCACACTTGGAATGAACACAAGGACATACAAGTTAACAAGCCCAAGGCAAGATACTTGTATGCTCAACACTCAACCAATGCATAATACACAAGGTATATGCATCTAGGAACAATCCTACAAGGGCACAAGAGTGACAGTACATAAATCAAAATGCAAGACATTTAGATTAAAATACTGATTTCAACATAGCATAAAGGCTGCATTAAGCAAGGTACATACCATAAAGCCTACAAACTATGCATAAAACATTAACCCTAAAAGCTTACAAAAGCACATGGGTACAAACACAAAACAATCCTGAATAACATCATCAAAATATATAAAAGATTAAACCAAGAGTATAACTTATGAGTTAGAAACAAATATACACCAAAAACACAGTGTATCAAACCCATAAAAACACTAAAAGTCCAATAAACATAAACCTATAAGTTTAGAGGATAAGACTTAAAACAAAAGTATGACAAAAGTATGTGTGTACTCCCCCTATCACTATGCACACTTCCCTTTGAACTTTCTCCCCCTTACTGAATGCTCTCCCCCTTTTTGGCACGAATAGCTAAAGGCTCTCATCCAACTTTTGTTGAATAGCATCTAGCTGATTCTCCATAGTCTCGAGATGCATTTGGACATGGTTGTTTGTGGAGTAGAGAAGTACCACAATCTCATCAATGCGTTTCTGAATATGCTCAAGTAAACTGCCCACTCTATCAGTATGAGGAGCAGTCTGTGCTTGCGGAATACTAGCTTGTGAAGCTTCAAGAACAGCACGTGAAGTAGATGTGGTATGTGCAGGTGTCTCTGATTCAGGGGCAGATGGAGTAACCGGAGAGATGTGAGCACTCCTTGGTGTTTTAGAGGAGTGACTTCTGCTAGCTTGAAGAGTGAACATGGAAATAGGACGCTGATGGGTCAACATTTTTCCATCTGTAGGAGGAACAATGCCTTCACGAAGAATGAGCTTCATGATGAGACTGCAAAATGGAATAATTCCTCAAGCTGTAGTTCGAACCACGGTCTTCCTCAAGGTGTAGTAAATGTGAGCACATATATCAATGGGGGCTCCTGTAATAAGATCACAAAGGAATAGAGCTCTCCCAAGATTGATGAATGTAGTGTTGGACAGTGGGTAAAGATTGGTGAACATGATCAACTTCAGTGTGGTCAGCTCTGGTGCAAACTTTGCGGTGCTGATAGATGTTCCTGCACTGGATACTTCATGATTGGATCCTAGGATTTGTAGAATTTCTTTAACCTCTGGAGTTCGTTCATCGTAAGGAGTTAGATCCACATTCTGAGGTCTGGTGATGCCGAGAAGATCTGCGATGGAGTCTGGGGAAATGCCAAACTCTTTTCCTCTAACCCAGAAAATGAGTTGAACTTCAAGATCAGTTGCATTGGAGAAGCATTCTTTGACCAGCTCATCCATTGGATCATCAAAGTTCTCGAACAAGTTTGCCCAATCTCGTTTCTCAAAGATTCGAGGGATAAAAGTGGTCCCTAAGGTGTTAAACTTCACCACCCGTTCCACTATAGGAGTTGACTTGTCAAAAATGTTTGAGTAGACGTGTGAGGTAAGCGGAGTTCTGAACCTATCCTCATTAGGGTCTTGAGATGCCTGTGATGATAGTCGAGTCCTTTTAGCAACTGGTGTTGCTGGATCGTCAGCAACAATGTCTTTACCCCTGGAAGATCGACGAGACATCTGCAAGAGAACAGGTCCACAGCAAAGAACCAACAACAGTACCACACAAGATAAATGTCAACATGATTCAATGCTAATAGAAGTAAAAAAAAATTCAATACATAAATACAAACTGAAGATAATGCAGACCCAACCAAACTTCCAACAATACTAAGGAGCACAAAATGACAGGTGCAGCAAAATGGTGATAGCGCACAAAGGCATAAAGAGACAAAAACTAACAAAACTGTCAATAAGACAGGTTACCATGACCATGATATGCAAACAGATACAGCATTCGAACATTAAGAACAGATATCATAAAACATTCCACAAGAAATATGAACATGGGAAAATATTTCAAAATGTAGTAACAAAGCATCCAAACTAGAGCGCATGGTTGAGAGACACACATTATGTTATCATAAAAACTCAGTAACCCAATACCGAAATCCAACATCAACACTCAAGCAAGTGAAATGAGCAAGTCAAATAAATACCAAACCCATTTAATAAAAGATTTTCAGACTCAACAACAGGCAAATATCAGAACAATGAAAAAGCACATTGTGACCACTCAACATGAAAGCGGATGAAAACAACAACAATCAAAACAAGCCATACCCATCACACAAAGAGAGAAATGTTTCGAACACAATATCAATCCAAACGGTAATAAATATATCCATGAAATAGGGAAAATGAGATTGAGAAAACAATACCCATACCTTTTCTTGATGATTTGGATAAGAAATGAAGCACCAATGAGATTTGAAAATGGATACCCGGAGTGTTTGGGAAGGAGACAGTTGAGAGAGAAGATAAACAGTCACAAATGTTCGAGGGAAAAACTGAAAAAGATTTAAAAACTGCCCCTATTTTTGCCAAACACGCGTTTTTCGCAACTTGATTGAGTCGCCACAAAGTCGCCAGTTCAAGCCGCCAAAATACTCGAGGACAAAAATTTGAAAAATTTTTCTAAGTGTTTTTCGCGACTGGAAGGTCTACCCGCGAGTGAGTCGCAAGCTAAGCCGCGAAAATCTCTGAGTAACCCTCGCGACTGGACCTTCCACTCGCGAACAAGTCGCCAAAAATGAACCGCGAAGACGCGACTGAGGCACGCGACTTTACATACCCGCGACTGAGCCACCAAAACAGGGCAAAACTGGATTTTTGAAATTTTCAGATTTTTTCAAACAAAATACTTTCCAAAAACACCTAAAACACTCAAAAATCTTTTTGTGCTTGAATTAACAAAGATTGAGCATGTGAAAACACATTTCATCAAGTACAATCACACAAATGAATATGGCATTTATTGAACATAAACTTGTGTGTTATGTGTGGATATCAACAATGAGATAGTCCTTAGTCTAATGTGAAGTTTCAATGATCAATTCAACCAAGACATACACAATTAACACTAGATCATGTGACCCATCTCAATTATAAAAGTATGTATATATGACCTCCCACAAAACTTGATGACATAATTTGGAGCTTTACATTTGACTCCACTTTCAATCATAACATTTGATCTTTTTGATCTTTTGAGTCAATCACCTCTCATTGTGAGAGTGATATTTGATATTTCACTTTAATGAATAAGCCTTTGGCTTTTTAAATAAACATTCACTTTAATATAAGGTCGCTTACCCTTTTTCCTAGTCAAATACTAGAATGTGCGACAGGCTTTTACAGCTCAATATCTCTTTTTATTTGGAGATTTACATTTGGTGAGCTCTTTTTAGCAAAAACAAAAATAAATAGTGGGAAGATATATAGACACAAGTCTATGCATGTCTCAAGATCAACAAAACCATTTACTAATCATTCATGACAAGTTTGAAGATCTATTTACAACAATCACATAGATTTCAAGATTTTTCCCACAGTGATATGAGTGCATGAAAACAAGCAATGCTCGAAAATGCACAAAGCCATTAGCATAAAGGTACAAGACAAAACAAGTTTTGAGACAAAAACTCAACAAAATCAATCAAGCTTTTTGATTTTCTAAATTTTTATGTGATTTTTGGATTTTTGACACAAGAAGCAAAAAGATTGATAAGACAAAAATAAAAAATATGCACAAGAAGACAAGCAAACAACCAATAGCAAAAACAGCAAGTGAAACAAACAAACATTGTCACAAAGCATAGGAAGTATTAATGCATGGACATGTTCTAATGCTTATGCATGAGTACCCTTTTTCACCCACACGTCACTTGCGTTTGGGGTGATTTCCTTATAGGATTGGGTACGGGAGTTAGGGCTTTCAAACCTTCGTGAGAAGCTTTCCAAGCAGTTGGTGAATGCACCAATCATCTTCATCACGTTCATCATTCCGGGATCACCATTCTGATCTCTAGATTGATCACCTGCCCAATTTCTTCTATCATTTCTAGGTCCTCCTGACCTTTGAGGAGTTACACTATTCTTTGCTCTCAGCTTTTGGCAATTTGGTCGAGTATGCCCTTGAAGTCCGCAATAATGACACACATAAGTTGCTCTAGGACCTCTTTGTGGTCGTGGGCGTGACTTGGCACGAGATTCAGACCTGCCCACAGATTGATTACGGGGATTCAACATCCGTTGGTTCACCACATTCTTCTTCTCCTCCACCTTGAGCTTCTCATCAGTAAGGTCATCTACAACTGGATCTTTGGCCTTTACAAACTTCACTTCTTTAGTGACATTTCCAGATGAACTACTTCCTCCGGTATATCCCAATCCGGATTTGTCTGAAAAGCTCTTTTGAGATGAGATAACATCATCTAGCTTCTTGGTGGTGACCCTCTCTATTTTAGCATTTGCTTGCACAACCTCATGCTCAAGAAATCTCACTTTTGTGTAAGTTTCGGACAGCTCACCATTCAGTGTTTCTATCTCACATTTGGCCTCCCTATATCGGATTAGGAGACTTTTGTAGTCCTCCTCTGCCTTCTTCATTTTTCTCACAGCAGCCTTGGCCACCCTTGTGTACTCACCCGACTTCTCTAAGAGTGAGTTATAATTCTCTTGAAGATTTGCTGTGCTTTCATCTTCTTCAGCATCTGATTCTTCAACAATTCTCAGTGATTCATCATCACTATGTTCTCCAAGGTCTCGTACAAGCAAATTTAACTCATCTGAAAACTCAACATGAGCAATAGTCATAAAAGCTGAATAGTTCCCCTCTCCATCACAGCTTTCTTCAGATTCTGAGTCAGATGAATCCGAGTCACTCAATGTCGTGGCATACTCTTTGCCTTTCGATTTCAAATAATTCGGACATTCCTTCTTAAAGTGTCCATGCCCGTTACATTCGAAGCAAGTGACACCTTGTGTAGGTTGGGATTCTTTTCCATCTTTCTTTTTGAATTCCCTTTTCTCCCTTCCAGAACTTTGGAATTTTCTTTTATCATCAAATTTGCCATTATTTTTGAATTTCAAGAACTTTCTGAAATTTTTGACAAGGTATGCAATATCTTTGTCAACCACATCTTCTCCCGATGAGTCTTGATCTTCCACTTTCTCATTAATGGTCTTAAGAGTAAGAGATTTACTCTTCTGTTGATTGGGCAGCGACATCTCATAAGTCTGCAGAGAACCAACCAGCTCCTGTACTTTGATGTCATCAAGGTCCTTGCTCTCTTCAATCGCTGTCACTTTAGCACGAAAACTTTCCGGCAATGATCGAAGGATCTTCCTTACAATTTTTGAATCCTCCGTTTTCTCCCCCAAGTTGAACTTGCTGACAACCACCTCATTTAGCTTCCTATAGAAATAGTCAAAAGACTTATCCTCACTCATTTTGAGCTCCTCAAACCGAATGGTCAGCATTTGCAACTTGGTGTCTTTCACTTTCTTCGTGCCTTCATAGGTGGTTTCCAAAATCTCCCATACTTCTTTGGCAACGGTAATGTGAGAAATCCTGTAAAATTCATCTGGAGACACACCACAGAAAATAGTATTGAGTGCTTTACTGTTAGCATTAGATGTAGCAAGTGCTGCCTTATTCCATGTGGATTTGGCTGCCTCATGTCTGGTCCAACCAATCTCAACAGCATCCCAAACAGATTCATCAATAGAACACAGAAAAGCTCTCATGCGAACCTTCCAAAAAGCATAATTACTACCATCAAAATATGGAGGTGCATTTAGGGATTGAGACCGATCCATCTCAAAAAGGAGTCAAGGATCACACAATGGTAATGAAACCAATAACAGTGTACCCGCTCTGATACCAATTGAAAGTTCAAAAACGTGTATAAACACCTTTGAACGTTTAAACCCCCAAATTACAACTTAACCAATTCAAGCAATATGTCAAACAACTAGTGTGCGGAAACTTAACATAAACTATAATATGGAATTGGTAAAAACTATCTAAGCCGAACCAAAACACAATCCACAGCAGATAATAAAAAGGCAAAGATAGAGAGGAAGGAAGATGCAAACACAAAGACAACACGCGATGTGTTATCGAAGAGGAAACCGAAGCCCTCGGCGTAAAACCTCTCCGCCGCCCTCCAAGCGGTAAACAATCCACTAGAAAATACAGTTGGGATACATGGACAGCAATAGACCCTCCAAGCCTAATCTACCCAGTGCACCTAAACCCTCCAAGGCTCCAAGCTTCTTGCTCCAACGAGGTTACGCCGAACCTTTTTCTTTTCTAGCTTCCCGGATTCCGCTACTAGACCGTAGCATCAACCAATGAAGATTGGTTCCTTCCTAACTACTTCCCAGAAATCCAAACAACTCTCTCACAGTAATGATAATGGTGAGAATCAAGTTTGGTATAATGCCTCTCAAGGATTTGACAATGGAGAGGAAGAGAGTTGAGGAATTTGAAGAGACTCTAATGTATAGATTGTGGGTGAATCAATCTTATTTTTCTTTAAGGTTTCTCTCTCAAAATTCTCTCTGGAAGCTCTCTTACAATCGTGGGTAAAAGGGGTATTTATACTGGAGTGGGAGAGGAATGTGAAACGTCAGGTTTTACAAAACAGGGGTGGCTCGCAGCTTGACCTCACGGCTTGACTAAGTCGCGAGATCTAGCCGCGAGATAACCGTATGGCCAGTTGTCATGTTTTGTCCTGTAGTGCTCCAGCTTGCATGACTATTCACCTTCCAGCATGCTTGGCACATGTGCTGCGTCTGGCGGCTTGCAGCCGCAAGTCACCCGCGAGGCCAAGCCGCGAGTCTCTGTTTTCTTGCACACTCTTGAGCAATCTTCACTCTATCTCACTCACTACCCTTACATCAAACCCACCTAAATACAGGGTTACTAAATGCTGAATTACAAGCAAATTTGGCACGGAATAAAGCCAATTAGATGGTTGAATAAATTCAACCTTACAAAATTAGAGTCATATTTTCATTGGCTTTGAAGACTAGAAACTGAAAATATCCTTTTGACTGTTTTCAATTTCCTTCACAAATTGAGTTTTGAGAACATTTTTATTTTCTATCCATTTTTTGTTGGCAAACAAGTTTTTTAGTCTCAAAAATAAAAAATTGTTTTTGGAAACAGAAAATAAGAGGAAAAAATAGTTACCAAACATATCCTAAATATTTCTCCGAGTGTATTAAGACAAGCGTATATTGAAAATCAAACTAGTTGGTTTGGCTCGGCTCATTTTTGCAGGAATAGGGATATTGACGACAAGGACATAGTGTTATGGCACACAATAGGCTTCCACCTTAGCCCTTCCCAAGATGAATTTCCAGTGATGCCGACTTCGAATGGCGGGTTTGAGCTTTGTCTTTCAAACTTCTTCGAAAGCAACCCAATCTTGAATATAAGGCCTCCTAAGCCTGTGGAATTACCCACATGCAATGCCACCACTCCTTAGAGGAGGGGGAAAAAATCGCAATAACTAGTATCTTCGGTAGAAGTAGAAGTTCTAGTTAATTGTTGTTTGTGTTATTCTAAATAATTGTCAACTTTTATGTTGTTTATAGAATAATAATTTGAAAAACTATTAGAACTTTTAGAATGGTGGAATTTAAATTTGTGGGGATTTCAATCTTATCAATTAAGCTTTTATTATTTGTCTGGGTATATCCAAAAGTTAAAAATTTAAAGTATTAAATTAGTTACAACAAGGATGGTAATGAGGATGATAATGAATTGGTGACCATGATAATATGGTATATCTCAGGGTATTGGTGGTGGTGAAAATAATAACATAATCAGCAATAATAGTTGGTCATTGGTGGTGGAGACAATGACAATGGTAATGGTCATAGCAATACTTTTAGTATTAATGTATTATGTTGTTTGTGATGGTGGTGGTGGTGGTGATAAGCCACTTTGTGTTTAATTGAGTTGACTCTCTCTCTCTCTCTCCCTCCCTCTCTCTCTCTCTCTCTCTCTCTCTCATTTTCTTCTTTTGAGAGTACTAGGTAGGGTGGCATGTGCTACCTCTTAAGTGAGAAAATTAATAAAAAATTTGTATTTGAAGAAGTATGAAACTACATACATAAAAAATATATGTCATAAAAAGTTAATCTTATTTGTATAATAATTTCAATAGTTAATTACACACAAAGTTATGGTAACTATTTAACATATGAATATCTATTTTACTATAGTAGTTTCTTAGTACTTATTTGCTAAAGACAATATCCACTCACTAAAAACTTCTAAGAATGATACCAAATATCATCATCTTTCAATAATAAGCAACTGAGTTTTTCTAGGACATTGTCACAATTTTTAAATTTCGTAATGAATAATGTCATATGCTACAATTGAATTTCTTCATCAAATACCTTTAACCATACACAATGAATTTTTTTTTTCATTCATACTTTCTTCTTTATCATTCTACATGAGTCTAGGTTGTATATTTACCTTACTTAGTTTTTAGTGAACACCCATTTTAGGCAAGAAAAGGAAAAAACAAAACAAAACAAAAGGCATGTGTCATCGAATTTCCCATTAGATAAATTATAAGTTTTGAAGATTTAAACCTAGAAAATCAATATTCTTTAGGTAATAAATAAAACACCTTATATCACCATTCCAACTTCTAAGCATTATTACCATCTAAAACTCAAAATACATGAAGAAATTTTTGGAATGTTAAAATTTAATGGGAGTATTTCAGACATTACACAATTTAATATTTTAAAAATCATAAGCTTTCATTAGGATTTAATTGAGAATATGACATATTTGATCTTATCCAAAATATTAAGGGGAAAATTTCTTGATTTTAAAGTTTAAGGAAGAATTGTGAACTACCCTAAACATAAAGGATGAAAAGTGTTTTTATCCAAAGTTTTTTATTTTTATTATTTTGTGTGTGTAAAAAAATGTGTTTTTACTTAAAATGGTGTATAAAGATAAAAATACAATAAAAAATACAAAAATTTAACCTAAGAAAACTATATATGAAATAGTTAATTTTGGCTCAACAATGTTGACTAAACTATAAAAAAAATTTATAGAAACACAACATAATGGTACAACATTTTTGTAATAACTTTATAATTTTGTTATATTTTATTGACTCATAAAGAATTGAAACTTTAGTAATTGTGAAAATATTATGATGACAACAAAATGTCTTAATATTTTCACAAGAGAAATGTTATTATGGAACGACTAAATTTAGAGTTTGAAATAAAGTCAAACAAGTAAAATGGTTTCACAAATATGAATTTGTATTGACGAATGTGTGGTTCGATTCTCTGAAATTACAAAAGATCGATCCTCTGATTCGATCTCCTTGAAATATTTGTTGATTAGAATTATGGTAATGTGATTTTGATTCGAACACCAAATATATTTCAATTTGTTTAAGGAATGGATTGAAGATCTTTGAAACAGAATTACAACGAATCTCTAGCTATGAGCTTGTTAGAAATCCTTTATTCTGCAAGTTCTTTGTGTTCTTCATGTGTTCTTCATATTTTTCTTTCATTCTTAATCTTTGAAGGTTTGTGGTGGCTTTTTAGGGCTTTGGAGGCTTGAATCTGTAAAGCTTCACCAATTTGTGGTTTCTTGGAGTTTCTGGAGGCTTTTGAGCTTGATTCCAATGAATTTAGAGATCTAGGAAGATGATTTGGATGATTTTTCTTCGAATGTTTTTCATATTCGATGGTTTATGGAAAAAGTTTTTCGGAGCTTTTGGGCTTGAATTTGTAGAGCTTTGCTGATTTGTAGTTTCTTGAAGTTTCTGAAGGCTTTTGGGCTTGATTCCAGCAAACTTTAAGATCTAGGCAGGTAGTTTTGATGATTCTGCTTTGAATGTTCTTCATATTTGAGGTTAAAGTTCTTGAAATTTCTAGAGGCTTCAGGGCTTGGTTCTAATGGAGAGTCTATAATTTTGAATCTTCCTTAATGTTGCTTGTGGCATGGATGCCTTGGTATGTCCCAAGATGTCTTGGTGTGTATCCCAAGATGTCTTGGTATGTTCCAAGATCTCTCCCAAGATGTCTTGGGGTCTTGAAATGTCTTAGAAAGACTTCTATTTATAGGAGTTTAGGGGTGGGTGAGCGACACGTAACGAAATCTGATTGGTGACATGTGTCATAGTTTGATTGGAGGATTTTTAAGACTTTTTCTCCAAGACACATGGCATCATTTGATTGGCTGAAATGTCTTGATTTTCAAAGTGACACATGTTAGCAATTGATTAGATTGTTATGTCATCGCTTAGATGCACCAGATGTCATTGCTTACATGTGCTAATGTGTGGAATTGTCATTACTTACACGCATTGATGTGTGATTGGCTTTTTGCATGCTTTTTTTTTTTTTTATGTTTTTATTCCATAACACATGGAAAATTTCTGTTGGTTCCTGAATGGTGATGGTAGAAACTAGTTTTAGTACGTGGCACTTTGTCATTAGCTGTACTTTGTGAACTTGGTAGTATGATGTGTTAGCTTATGATAGGTTGGGAATTTTCCCTCTCTACAGTTATATTCACAATATTATCATAACAAATCATAAAGTAGAAGGTTGTTAACAAATCATAAAGTAGAAGGTTGTTACGGGTTATTGTTGGTAGGCAAAAAAGTAATTTCATTGGTAAGTTTAAATTAGAACCAATAACAATTTACCACATATAATTTGTTATGAAAATATTGTGAAAAATGTTCTGGATGTCGCACTTTTTTTTCACAATACCTTTATTTTTAATTGTAGTTGGTTCCAGTATGATATATATATATATATATATTTCATTTTAGCCTATAAGAATAACACCTGAACATGTTAGTTTATTGTTAGTATGATTTAGTCGAGTCTTCTACAGGTGATGCATCTTGACCTCCTTCTAGTGATCCTTCTACTGAGGCGTATGTAGACCCCACAGCTACCGTGGATCCTCCACCATCTACATCGAGCAACTCTTCCTTGCGTGCTATGTTGATAACATTTTGACCGTTCAGGCGGCGCATGGACAGATTCTATTGGATGTGCTCAATGAGGTTACGGCCTTATGAGCAAATTTTGCGCATGCTAGAAGTTCTACTTCACAGGCTTCACCTTTTGATGAGTCATGATTGCCCTTTGGTAATTCGTCACAAAAAGGAGGAGTACATACGTATGGAGATAGGGGGAGATTGTAGATTGTATCTAGGAGTTTTTGATATGTATTCTATTTATTTTGAATTTGATGTATTTCTTTTTATATGGGTTGTATATGTTAATGGGAGACAATATGTTTATGTGTTTTTATGTTTTTTTTTTATGTTTCTTGTTTCACATATGGTACATTGATTATTGATTTATATTATGAGATTATTCATGGTGTATGTCTTTTATTTTATATTTTGTGAAATCAAGAAGTTAAATTTGTTTTACTTGTATTTTCCACACATGTGTTTATGTGTTTGTTGAGTGTTTCAAGAATTTACAGATTACTTCAGTTGTGGCTGCTATCTACTTTAGCAACTGATAGATAGTGGTTTAGGTTGAATTGTAATTAGGGCTTTTTAATTGAATGGGCTGTTTTACTTTAAGCATTTTAATTTTTGTGATGTGTTTTGTCACGAATTGCCAAAGGGGGAGTTTGTTAGGTTCTAAAACTTTAGGAACTAACGTATTAGAACATTAATTTGTAATATGTTGGCAAACCATGATCAAAACATAAAGTCTAGGTTTAGGCTTGTTCAAAGTGTGTTTAATTGTAAAATTGGAATTGAGTAATTGTAGAAGTTATTGGACAAAATCTACAAGACTCAATCGATTGAAAATTAGACTTAATTGATCGAAACTCGTGCAGATTTAATTTTCAACAGAATTTCAAATTCAGCCCAAGTCCATATGACATGTAAGGTTAAGTGTTTTACTTCAAGTATAAAAGGAAAAACTCTAGCTACATTTTAGAAGTCTTTGGAGAGTTGTGTGTTGAATCTTTTGTGAGATCTAGAGGTGTTTACCTTCATACACACACAAAAAGTTATCAAGATCAAGATTCGCATCAAGAACTTGATGATCTCTTCAATTGCTGCATAAAGAACTTTAAAGAAGATCTGAAACTTTTAAGTGGAGTCTTAAAGTTACAAGTAGGAGAACTTGTGGTTGCTGAAGATCAAAGAAAGAAGTAGTCCATGGACTCAAAACTGTCATGTGGTTGTAGTAGTAAGTTTTCTTCTTAAAGTAGCAATAGGATGTTATTAGTCTAAGTTCTATTGTAAAAATTTCAATTCTTTCATAGTGGATTTGTTTTACCTTAAGGATAGTTAGGTTAAATCCTCCCCAGGTTTTTTACTGGCTAGGTTTTCCTAGGTTATCATATCATTGTGTTCTTTATATTTTCGCACTATTTACATAATATGATTTATTTTGTTAATCTAGAATTGAATAATTTATCTAAGTAATCACTTAGCTAAATAACTAGGTTAAACAACTTGTGTTAAGAGGTCTAAAAACATACAAGTGGTATCAGAGCAAGTTAGCTCTTGTGTTTTAGATCTTTTGATCTAAGAGTTGATCATTGACCTTGTTGTCATGGAACATGGTCACTCTCTTGTGATCCCACCTCACTTTGACGGGAACAACTATGCCTACTAGAAAGTAAGGATGAAAGCATTCTTGAAATCTTTTGATGAGAGAGTTTGGAACTCCGTTGAATACGGATGGGAGAAACTGACTACTACTTTTAGTGAGTGGTCAACTTCTCAAAAAGAGGCAGCCGCTTTTAATAGTAAAGCCATGAATGCTATTTTTAATGCTGTTTCTATGGAGAAATTTAAGAAATTATCAAATTTTGAGGTTATTCATATTGCATGGAATATTCTCCAAACTATGCATGAAGGAACAATGGCAGTTAAGATTAATAAGTTGTAGCAATTAACTATTAGATTTGAAAGTATTAGTATGTCTAATGATGAGTGTTTTGATGAATTCTATGCTAAGCTTAATGATATTATTAACCTTGCTTATAATTTGGGTGAAATTTATGATCAACCTAAGATTGTTAGGAAGATTCTTAGATCCTTGACTAGGGACTTTAGACCCAAAGTGACTACCATTACAGAAAGCAAGGATGTGGACTCCATCCCTATTGATGAGCTTGTAGGATCTCTCTAGTCCTATGAGCTAGACCTACCAAGATAAACAAATCCAAATCAATGGCTCTTAAGCCGATTGATAATATTGATGGGAATGGATTTGGTGATGAACTCTCTTCTACAGAGATTGCATATCTTGCCAAGAACTTTAAAAACTTTATTAGGAACAACAACAGAAGGGCAAAAGGTAAAAACAATGCTGAACCTTGGAATTTTAAGAGGAATGAACCAACTAAAGTTAACAATACTAATAAATCTAAAGAGAAAGTTGGTCAAACCTCTAGTAATTCTCTAGATCAACAATGTTTTGGTTGTCAAGGGTATGGTTATGTGAAATTTGAATGTCACACATTCTTGAGGTCAAAGGGCAAAGCTATGGCTGTAACCCTTAGTAATGATGAAGTTTCTGATCACAAGTCTGGTAGTGATGAAGATAGAAACTTCATTTCTTTCACAGCTACTGCTGTAGTTGATGAAAGTGTTGTGATTAAAGAGAACCCTTCTAATGGGGAACTCTCTGAGTGTGCTGATTTGCAAGAAGCTTTTAATAAGCTATGCAAGGTTGCTGCAAAGGATGCAATAAGTGTAGACTTAGGATTAAAGAAGATTGCCTCCCTTGAACTTGAAAAAAAAAAAAACTTGTTATTGAAATTGCTTGATGCTAATAATTTGATTGATAAGGTGAAGACTGAAAACATGATGTTGCTTGATAGGATTAAGAATCTAAAACTAGAATTATCTGTTGTTAAAGAACAAACTAATAGGTCTGCTAGTTCTAAACTTGATCACATGTTGAGTGTTCAGAAGTCTCCCTTAGAAAAACAGGAATAGTTTTTGTTGATAGCATCTCTGTGTCTGAAACTCATTCCACAAATTTTTTTTCTTCTTCTAAGCCTCCCAAGGTTGAGATTGTCAAACCAATAGAAGTTATACCACCCCCTAGGAAGATTAGGGTTGATCTTAAAGAATCTAAGTTTAAGAATCCTAACCTCCCTAAGGATAAGAAGCATAATAGACCTTTGTGGGTTTGTCATTTTTGTGAAAAGGCTGGGCATACTCGCCCAAACTGTTTTAAGTTGCAAGCTGCAGAGTGAGCAAATAAGCCAAGAGTACTTGTGCCTCAAGCACAAGATCCTATGGTACTTATTGGTAAATTGGTAAAGGTTTTAAACCTTTATACCAATCCTGGAGTTGCACATCATTCTAATATGAATAATAACTCTAAAGCCAGAGTTGCATCTAAGAAGTTTAGGATACAAAAGACTCAATCTAATTGAGTCTTTCTGACATGATCATTGTGCTTCATCTCAAAATTTGTCACCATTCTTTTCTTGTTGTTTTGTTTCTTTTTGCTTATAGGATTTGCATTGCATTACATTCATGCATTTCATATTAGGTTGTTTTTGTTATTTCTTTAAACAAAAACAAAAACAAAAACAAAAACAAAAACAAAAAATAGGAAAGAGGGATGTGTTTTGCATTATATATCTTGGATTTATAGTTGAGGTTGGCCATATTTTGGTTTATAACATGCTTATGTACCTTGTTTAGCTTGGATGAGCTTTTTTATTTTTGCATTTTGTTAGTTTTAGCTATGTAGTGCATGTTGTGTGGGAGTGTTTATAGTTTTTGATCACATGATCTTGATTTTGAAGTCATATACTTTTGATTATTAGGACTAGAAAATCCTAAGAAAAAGGCATAAATAACCATCTCACTATTGTTTACTAGCCAATTATGAATACCTTAATGCATATTGTATGATTTTGTGCTCAAGAAAGTGTAGCACATGCACAAAAAGAAAGTAAGGTGTAACCTTGGAATAATAATAAAATTAGTGTGTACATTATATGGCTATAATAAAGATTACACAAAGAAATAAAATTGGTGTGTACATTATGTGGCTAAAAATAAAAATTTCACTATAAAATAAAAATGGTATGTACATTATAAGGCTAAAAAAAAAAAAATTACATGAGTGCAAGCTTGTTTTCTAGGAGATGTGAGAGTTATATGGTGTAACTCTTTAGGTGATAGTCACTTTCAAACTTATGTGATAAATAATATAGAAATTGTGATTGATTACTATCTATATATATATATATATATATATATCACCTTACATGTATCTCATACTGTTACTAGTTGCACACACTACACAAGTTATTCTTTGCTAAACTTAGTACATGAAATTGTGTGTGAAGTTTGGTTTGACCATCCAAGATTATATGTTTCTTGATGTTGATACAAAATATGTTCATTGATTGATTTTTGGGGACAAAAAGTGCTACATTCTTGTTTTGGAAGATCTAGGTTGAATTCCAATGTTTTTGAAAAACTTTTAAACTCATACTCATGCATTTCATTCATGAAATAAGTTGGTTTGAGTGTTTTCTACATAAAACTTCTTCTGTTTTTCAAAAATTTCAATTTTCCAGATTTTCGATCGATCAAGGGTGTTTTTTGACCAATCAAAAATGCATTAAAATTTTTAGTTTGAATCTGCCTAGCTCGATTGGTGCTCGATCGATGCTTGATTGGTGCTCGATCAATCAAATCTATTTTTCAATTGATCGAACCCCAATTTCGACCGATCGAATTTCAAAAGATAAGTCTTTTAAAAAGCTTCTCCCTCACATGCTCTTCATATTTTCAAAAGCTTTTCAGACTTTTTCTCTCTTTTTCTCTTCGACCGATCCAATCTAAGTGATTTTTGTCTTTTTCTTCCTCAAAATTCTCCAAGGTTTTTGTTCTCAGGCATTGGTAAGACCTTTATACCATTTCTTTTTCAATTTAATTACATGTTTCATACATTTTCATGATCTTTTCTTGAAAATTTCGAACATAGGAATTTAGGGATTTTTTATTATTTCAATTGTTTTTAATCATTTTTTATCAATGGGTTTTTTCTCTTAGTTCATATACATGTGATTCCCATGCATTAATTTGATCAATTTTGTGATTTAAGGAGAATTGAAAAATCTAGGGCTTGGAACTTTGAGAAATTGGGGTTTTTGTTCAATTGGACTATAATTGATGAAATTGACTTGTGTAATTGATGGATTAATTCATTATATGATGTTTTATAACTAGTATAATGGTTAATTGATCAATTTGGTTTATTTTTTGAAATTGGGTTTTTCAAAATTTGGGGTTTTTGGATTAAAACTATATATTCAAGTTAATTGTTGGTTTATAAAGTGAAATTGAACAAATCTTAATGCATTAGAGCATGCATCATATAGATTGTTATTTGTTGCATTTTTGTGCTCTAACCCTCTCTATTGCAGTCTGCCCTTGGTTGTCTATTTTGTTTTTGTTTTCTTTCTTTTAAACTCTTAGTATCATAGTTAGGAAGACTAAAACTAAGAAAACCCCCACCCCATCTATTCCTGAGTTCTAGAGTGATAAGTTTAGGACCTTAAAAAACCAAGAAGCTTATGAGAAGCTTAATGTCTTTAGACCGGTGTAGGCTGAGCATAGGGTTATCTTAGATGAGGTTGATCCTGAAATATGTAGGAATTTTGAGTGTAGGGGTTGGTTACCACTCTTAGAGGTAGAGCATCCTCCTCCGACTTCATTGATTAGAGAATTCTATTCGAACCTCTCTGTCCACTCCAATGATTCCAACATTCAATTTATGAAGAGTTGGATAAAGGGTGAAAAGTATATCGTTACTCCTGAGGTAGTGGCCTCTACTCTTGGTGTACCTTTCATACAGCAACCAGTGTACCCTTACACAGAGACCCCTCCCCTTGATGACATCATGTCTCTCATCACTGGTACTTCCATTAGTTGGGGTACTGATCCTCGTGTCATCTCTCATAAGCTTACTAAGCTCAATTATTTGTTTTTTAGGATTTCTTGTCATTGTATTTGGCATATATCTCATCTTAATACTATCCCTATTGAGAGATGTGCGTTCTTGTACACTCTCATCACTGATGCCCTTATGAGTTTTCCCACTCTTTTCATTTGCTCACTTGTTGAGGTTCATAGGTGTAGTGCCAAATCCCATGACTTGTTCTTTCTGGTCTTTATTCATAGGATTCTTTTGGACTTAGGATTAGAGGACTCTCTCGCGTCCAAGCCTATACATATCATAGCTCCTATAGGTGCCACCTTCCTTAGGCAAAAAGCTGCTCAGTTGAAAGCAAGCTCTAAGCGTCCTAGAGTCGAGTCTTCTACAGGTGATGCATCTCGACCTCCTCCTTCTGGTGATCCTTCTGCTGAGGCATATGTAGACCCCACAGTGGTCGTGGATCCTCCACCATCTACATCGAGTGACTCTCCCTTGCGTGCTATGTTAGATAACATTTTGACCATTCTGGCGGTGCATGGACAGATTCTATTGGATGTGCTCAATAAGGTTACGGCCTTACGAGCAAATTTTGCGCATGCTAGAGGTTGTACTCCACAAGCTCCACCCTCTAATGAGTCACGATTGCCCTTTGGCAATTCGTCACAAAAAAGGGGAGTACATACATATGGAGATAGGGGGAGATTGTAGATTGTATCTAGGAGTTTTTGATATGTATTCTATTTATTTTGGCTTTGATGTATTTCTTTTATATGCGTTGTATATGTTAGGGGGAGACATTATGTTTATGTGTTTTTTTGTTTTTTGTTTCACATATGGTACATTGATTTTTGATTTATATTATGAGATTATTCATGGTATATGTCTTTTATTTTATGTTTTGTGAAATCAAGAAGTTTAATTTGTTTTACTTGTATTTTCCACACATGTGTTTATGTGTTTGTTGATTGTTTCAGAAATTTACAAGTTAATTCAATCGTGGTAGCTGTCTACTTTAGCAACTGATAGATAATGGTTTAGGTTGAATTGTAATTAGGGCTTTTTAATTGAATGGGCTATTTTACTATGAGCATTTTAATTTTTGTGATGTGTTTTGTCATGGATTGCCAAAGGGGGAGTTTATTAGGTTCTAAGACTTTATGAACTAACGTATTAGAACTTCAATTTGTAATATGTTGGGTAACCATGATCAAAACATAGAGTCTAGGTTTAGGCTTGCTCAAAGTGTGTGTAATTGTAAAATTGGAATCGAGTGATTGCAAAAGTTATTGGAAAAAATCTGCAAGACTTGATCAATCGAAAATTAAACTCGATCGATCGAAACTTGGTACAGATTTAATTTTCTATAGAATTTCCAATAAGCCCATATGACATGTCTGGTAAAGTGTTTTACTTCAAGTATAAAAGAAAAAATCCTAACTACATTTTAGAAGTCTTTGGAGAGTTGTGTGTTGAATTTTCTGTATGTAAGACCTAAAGGTGTTTACCTTCATACACACACAAAGAGTTGTCAAGATCAAGATTCACATTAAGAACTTGATGATCTCTTCAATTGCTGCATAAAGAACTTTAAAGAAGATCTGAAACCTTTGAGTAGAGTCTCAAAGTCACAAGTAAGAGAACTTGTGATTGTTGAAGATCAAAGAAAGAAGTATTCTGTGGACTCGGAGCTGTCACGTGGTCATGGTAGTAAGTTTTCTACTCGAGGTAGCAATAGGATATTAGCGGTCTAAATTCTATTATAAAAACTTCAATTCTTTCATAGTGGATCTGTTTTACATTGAGGATAGCTAAGTTAAATCCTCCCCAATTTTTTTACTGGTTAGATTTTTTTGGGTTATCATATCGTTGTGTTCTTTATATTTCCACACTATTTACATGATATAATTTTATTGTGTTAACCTAGAACTGAATAATTTATCTATATACTCACTTGGCTAAATAACTAGGTTAAACAATTTGTGTTAAGGGGTCTAAAAACGTACAATTTATGTTCTCTCGGATTTGTAACCGTGTTTTTTTTATATATCAATCATGGTTTAATGATTGCATTCTTAATTGATATCCATGTTTGTTTACACAATATTACTATGCATGTTGAATATATGCTTGCAATTGTGTTAATTGATATCCTTGTTTGTCTTGAACTGTAATTGATTATTATTGTTTTCCACATGATATATACGCCTATTGTGTTTTGTTTTGTAATTCAAGAAACAAAGTTATAAAGCTTATCACGTTAGTCAGCCAATTCCAACCAGTGGCTTATTAGGGCTGATTGATTTTAACTAGTGTTAGTGAGTCATTGATGCATTTGTATTCTTGGAAGTTTTCCGATATTATTGTCAGACCTAATGACTAATTAAATGGAATTTTTGTCCGTATGCATCTTTTCCTGTAATAAAACAGTTAGCAACGAAGAAAATCAAACTGGTTGATTTAGCTCATTTTTTCAAGGACATAGTGTTATGGCACACAATATAGACTCCCACCATAGCGGGTTTGAGCTCCGTCCTTCAAAATTCTTCGAAAGCCATCCAATTTTGAATACATGTCCTCCTAAGCCTGTTGACTTACCCACATACAATGGAACCACTCCTTAGAGGAGGGGAAAATAATCGGAATAACTAGCTAATTGTCAGTTGCGTGATTAGATATTCTAAATAATTGTCAATTTTGATGTTGTGTGTAGACTAAAAATTTGAAAAACTATTAAAAATTTGAAAACGGTGGCATACATTTCAATCTTGATCAATTAAGCTTTTATTATTTGGCTAGGTATATCTAAAAAATAAATTTTTATAGTATTAATTTACTTACAACAATCTATGTTAAATCACAATGATAATGAAATGGACCAATCACAGACTGCCGTCTCTGTAGAAGTGATATTTGTTGTGAAAGTCTTTGTATTCTTAGACTTATATTTACATTGTCATTCTTAGACTTATAGTTTACATCGTCATGAATTATATTTGCCAACACTAAACCTAACCAAATTATAAATTTGTAACTATAGTAAATATAGTACCTCACTATATTTACCAATAAAGGGTAATATGACTATATGAGTTTTTTTTTTTATGTTGAGAATTCAGATGAATGACCCAATTTTTTAAGAAAGCAAATAAAATTCTTAATAAATAAAAGATGGACAAAATTTGGTTACAACCAATAGCTACAACTCCCACTAAAAATACTAACATGAATATGTATTTTGAAAATCTAATCGTTGGATTGTATGTTCTTTATATTCTTAACAAACATGTCAAATTTTGTATTAATTATATGTTATTTAATATTAAATCCATAAACTTATTTTTTATTCATAATTTTAGACTACAAAAATTTAAAATTTAAACATTTGCTGGATGATATAGCTACTAATATTTGATTTTATGGAAATTTTGCAAATATGAAAGATATATGAAAAACATGTAATCTAATAGTGAATTTGTCAAATTTCATATTTAATACAAAGATATTGAATGAAGTTGTAGCAAAACTTTGTCCATAAAAGACTACTCAAAATGAAGAGTTCAGAGCTATTCATTGAAAGTCCAAATCTTCTGTCTCATGATTTCTGTTTCACTTTATACTTTATCAATAAAAATAGAACATATACACACCTCTTTTAATTAAATTCTTATTTTTAGCTTTTTCCTTATTTCAGTCTCCTAAAATAAATATAAATAAATAAATAATTCAAACCAGCCCCACCACTACTGATCACCACCAAGGTGCACTGCTAGAAAGATCTCGTCGACCTCATCAGCAGCCATACACGCTTGCCGGCAGGAACCAAAACATGATAATAAAAAATAAAAATAAAAACCAAACAGATCACCCCCACACACCCCAACTAGCCACCACCTCGAGGGAACCAGACATTTGGATCTGGAAATAAACAAAGGTTCTTGTTTTCTTTTGTTTTGGTTTTGCAAAGAATCAAAAGCGAAGTTTACAATATTTAGCAAGAGCTAGAAGTAAAACAAGGCAAGAGGAGAAAGAAGCCACCAAAAGAATGTGGTAGCACCTCCTTTACTCAAATCTTGCATTTAGTCTTATAGTGCCTCACCCACTAATGATGCAATTATTAAAAGGAAATACAATTTGTGGTTTCACGAATCCATCAATGCCGCACCGTTGCAATCGATTTTGAAGAAGATGAATCAGCCATATGGTACCTACTAGGTGATGGCTATATATATATATATATATATATATATGTGTGTGTGTGTGTGTGTGTTATTTTTGGTTACTGCCATGGTGGTGATGGCCGTTGATGATGGCCGGTGAAATCTTTCTAGCGGTGCCCGCAAAGGACGTTAGTGGCGACCGATGATATCATTTATTTATTTTAGGAAACTGAAATAAGAAAAATACTAAAAATAAGGATATAATTAAAATAGGTGAATATTTATTCAATTTTTATTGATGGAGTATAAAGTGAAGTAAGAATTATGAGATAGGAGATTTGGACTCATTAACTACTTAAGAAAACAGATAATAAGAGAAGTTTTCGCAAACCTTACTTTTACTTAAATTGTTAAAAGAGATAAAATATGACCATTGAATGGTCTTAAATAAGTTATAAATTGCCATTGGGCATTCCGAAATGCTTATTTAAGAGCAAAGAGGCTTAATAACTATCCACACAAAACCATGGCTTCAACTTTGAAACCAATACTTTTCTTACTCCTATCCTTCCACATCTTCTCACTTGTCTCAAGCCACCAGCACCACCCTCTAGACTCTCTAACCCCTTCCGAGTTCACCCTGGTCCGAACCATAGTCAATAAAACCTACCCCAGCTCAAAGCTTAACATAACTTTCCAGTACATAGGTTTGGACGAGCCAGACAAACCCATCATTTTCTCATGGCTATCAAACCCCAAGTCCAAACCCCCACCTCGCCGTGCCTTTGTGATTGCACGTCTCGATAAACAATCCCACGAGATCATAATCGACTTATCAACCCGTGTGATAGTCTCTGATAAAGTTTACCATGGACACGGCTACCCTTTGCTTACCCTTGATGAACAATTTGCTGCCATCGAATTGCCACAAACATATGAACCCTTTATCGAGTCTATAAAGAAGAGAGGCTTAAACTTGTCTGAAGTTGTTTGCTCAACTTTTACAGTTGGGTGGTTTGGAGAGTTGAAGAGCAAAAGGGTGTTGAAGCTTTTGTGTTTTTATATAGATGGAACGGTGAATTTGTATGCGAGACCAGTGGAGGGAATAACGTTGGTGGTTGATCTTGATGAGATGAAGATAGTTGAATACAATGATAGGCTTATTGTGCCTGTGCCAAAAGCTGAGGGAACGGAATACAGGGAATCAAAGCAGAAGCCACCCTTTGGTCCTCGTCTAAATGGTGCAGCCTTGGTGCAACCTGATGGGCCAGGGTTTAAGATTGACGGGCACACCGTCAGGTCAGTCTTCTTTTTGTTTTGTTTAAATGTCTTTCTTAGAGATATTACATAGTCTAGATAATTAAAGGTCCGTTTGGTACATATATTTAAACACAGGTTTTTAATTTTTAAATAATATTACACTTATTTTCACATATTTTTTGTTCACACGTATTTTCAAAAAATACAAATAACGTTATTAAAATAACGTTATCAAACCGCCCTTAAGTCTATTTTTTTTTTTTAATCGTTATTCAAAGTCTTTGAAAGACACCTAATTCTTTTTTTTTTCTTTTTTTTTTTTGTTGGAGAGACCTCGTTGTTAATTATATGATATATTGTATTACAATCAACTCAACCTAGGGTTTATAAATTAGACAACTCTTAAGTTATTTCTATAATTAATTTATACATTTTTACATATACATCATATAAGAGTTTATAATATGTTTGAGATTTTTTTTTTTTTTTATGGTGAAATTACAACTTATCTACCTGTGTGGTTTGGTCGAAATTTAAATTGCTTACTTGTAGTTTTAAATTTGTCACTTTACCCACCAGAGATTAATTCAGTCAAATTTCCTTAACCCACATCTATTAAAAACATGGCTAAATATGTGATTTTGCTTCACTCTCATGTTTCTCTCCTCCAAAAACACAAAAAACATAAAAATACAAGATCAAATAAAATAAAAAAGAATCCAACGGAACACTTACATCATAGAATTTCAAATCACAGATAAACAACTTAAATTTTGGTCAAACCTTAGGTAAGTAAAATATCAAATTTTAAATCACAAGTAGGCAATTTAAATTTTAGTCAAATTACAAGTGGATAAGTTATAATTTATCTTTTTTATTTATAATTCAAAAATATTATTAATGAAGCTAAAATGATAATACAACACCCAATATATGAGCCTTTCTTATTATAGGAGTTCTATTTTACATTCCATTAATCACAACTTATAATATATTTATTTTACTTTTTCCTTTTAAAGTAAATAAAGTTTAAAATAAATATTTAAAAAAATTAACCATTCCATACTAACAATTAGTGTAGTCTAAAGTAAAATACAAAAAAAGTGAGGGTTAAGATTTTTATTCAATGACAGCTAATTAAGTGGCAAAACAAATAAGAGAAGATACATCGGCCAATAAAGAAACAGATGGAATTTTCAAGCCGAATACAAGGCAAAAGATGTGAAGCATAACATCTATAAAATAGTCATGACAAAACAAATTAATGCCATATGTCTATCACTCTTCGTATAATATTCAATTTAGCAAGGTTTGACACTGCTCTAATTGATTGATTTACGCATCTGTCTCTGTCTCTCTCTCTCTCTCTCTCAATTTCTTTGATTATACAATGACTGCTTCCATTGACCAACATTTATATCAATGCTGAAAAGATGGGACTACAGAGCTCACCTAATACTTTTGTGTTTCTTTTTTCTTAAAAAATTTTAAAACCACGTAAAAATGCCACGACTTTACGAGTAGCAGAATGGGAGAGAAAATACATGTTTCCGTTGCATGTGTCTTCCTCTTATATGGGGTGAACCTTACCCCTAAAGCATGGGATCATGAGGGAGATAACACATGCAATAAAAACAACCTATACCACCTCCAGAATGTGAGCTATAACTCCCTACAAAAGAGATAGATGGCAAATCATAATCATAAAATAATTGTGATAGAAATTGTGAATTTTTATGTAATAGTAAAGCTATTTTTTGAGTAATTTTAATATCACATAAAATGTCATAATTATTCTCTATGCAGGTTAGATTGTGACTAATTACCTATTATTTTTACATAAAATCACTATTTTTTTTTTTTTTTTAATTTGTCACGTGAATAGTTATGAAAGAAGCAGTGATATTTTTACATAATTTTAGATTTCTTTTTTTTTTCTTTTTTTTTTTTTTTGTTTAGATAGCTCACCTAATCCTAGGTTACACAGTGCGGGCGGAAATGTATCATTGAAGTTTTATGGTACGTTGAAATTGTGTCAGTACTAAAGTATTACACGATTGAAGTTGCCTTGTAAAAGTATTACACGATTTAGGTTCACTGGACCAAAATTGTAGCAGTCCTTTTCGGTTTGATATTATTATATTAAACATTTAGACTTTGACTCAATCAAGCAACACGTCCATGTGAAAAAGCACAATATTTGGCTCCACATGCTGAGGATGTTTGCCCAAACCTCGTGAAGTTGACCTGGTCACAGCCGACCTCATTTGGGCTAGTTTTTTTTTTTTTTTTTTTTTTTTGCTGAAACCTCATTTGGGCTAGTTGGGAACATGTCATTCATTTGCTGCATAAATGACTGTTCTAAGTCTTTTATATCTATGGCTTAGAGTGAATTTAGAAATATTACAAATTTTATGTAAAAGTTTTTACAAAACTTATTGCAATCCTGGCCAAATTTAAAGGGTTGGGCTAGGACTACATGTTCTTGAACCTGAAAATTTTAACAAGCCTCAATTTTTCTTTGTATTTAGTTGGGTCAACTGGAAATTCCACTTAGGATTTGACGTACGAGCTGGTCCAATAATTTCTCTAGCATCAATTTATGACCTTGAGAAGCAAAAATATCGCCAAGTTTTATATAGAGGATTCATATCTGAGTTGTTTGTGCCATACATGGATCCAACAGAGGAATGGTACTACAAAACCTTTTTTGATAGTGGTGAATTTGGGTTTGGTCAATCCGCAGTGTCACTTAAGCCCTTAGCCGATTGCCCTACCAATGCAGTATTTTTAGATGCATACTATGCTTCGAGCGATGGTACACCAGTGAAGATATCTAATGCCTTTTGCATATTTGAAAATCATGCTGGAAATATAATGTGGCGTCACACTGAAACGAGTATTCCTGAGGAAGTTGTAAGTGATATTATTGTGATTGTTGTTGTATTGTTTGAACAAGTAGTAGTTTTAGTTGACAATTTTATGGTATTGCAGATTAGGGAAGTTAGGCCAGATGTGAGCCTAGTGGTGAGGATGGTCGCAACTGTGGGCAACTATGATTACATTATTGATTGGGAATTCAAGCCAAGTGGCTCCATCAAATTGGGGGTATCTTATCAACTTGAGAAATATTTTTCCATCAACACTACAAACACCAATAAATCTCATAACAAATTTTACAATTATATATTGAGCTAGCAAATTTTGATTAGTATATCACTTTCACTTAGAACTATCACTGACATAATTTATATTGTACATCAATCACAATCTGTTACTACAACAAGTCAACAATTGTGAAATTTATTATGACTTCATACTTATTGTCAATTTTTCATCAAACCTAAAATTTTTGTCAGTATACATAGCAAGTTCCTATGAATTAATAGTATGTCTTCCTATTTATTTCTGTCTCTTACTATGAGTCTTTCTCAAACTATCTTAACAGATTGGACTAACAGGAATTCTAGAGATGAAGGGTGTGATATATACTCACACAAATCAAATAAAAGAGAATGTGCATGGCACATTGTTAGCAGAAAACACTATTGGTGTGTACCATGATCATTTCTTAACGTACTATCTTGACCTCGACGTGGATGGTGAAGACAATTCCTTTGTCAAAAACAATTTGGAAACAATCAAAGTAACAAACCATAGCTCACCAAGGAAAAGTTATTGGACAGTAGTGAGTGAAATTGCTAAAACTGAATCTGATGCCCAAATTCAGTTTGGCTTGAAACCAGCTGAGCTAGTAGTTGTGAATCCTAATAAGAAAACCAAAGTTGGGAACAATGTTGGTTATCGTCTAATTCCAGGATCAGCGACACGCCCTCTCTTGTCGTACAATGATTATCCACAAATTCGAGGAGCCTTTACTAATAATGATGTGTGGGTTACTCCGTATAACAAGTCTGAAAAATGGGCAGGAGGACTATATGTTGATCAAAGTCAAGGAGATGATACCTTAGCAGTTTGGAGCCTCAGGTAGTAGATAATGAATACAAATCCTCTATTCTACATTTAAACTTTGCTAGCTAGAAATTTACAAGAAAATAATTGTTGATTATGGTACTTGTGACTAATGTTTTCTAATGCACTTTTTTTTTTTTGGTATTTTTTTTTTTATATAAATGCAGGAATAGGAAAATTGAAAACAAGGACATAGTATTATGGTACACCACTGGATTTCATCATGTGCCTTGCCAAGAAGATTTTCCAGTGATGCCAACCTTGAGTGGTGGGTTTGAACTCCGGCCAACCAATTTCTTTAATAGTAATCCAGTCCTTAAAACAAGACCTCCAAATCTTGTACGGTGGCCTAACTGCACCAACAAACCATGAGATTTTACATCATAGTGTAGTAAATCAGATTCAATAATGATATCCTTTGTCATTGATTATCATAAAATGGATAATGAATCCAAATAAAAGATGAAGCTTTAGATACCATTTGGGGTTGAGTTTTTTTGCGTACAAGTTAATATGAGGGAGTATTGAAATATTAAAACAGGACCTAAAGTTTTTAAAGTAGATGGAAGATGATCTTGTTGGTTTCATTAATTTGAGATTGACTTCCATTAGTGTTGAGAAGAGGAGAGACATATAACTTAAAAATGGTCGGTGGAAAATGGTCAGTACAGACCTTAACATCCTCTTCTTTTCTCTTATTATAATTGATCATGATATTATCAAAATCTGATTTAAATGTTGTTATCAATGGTTAATTTAATGTCCAAGTTACATTAAAGTACATCTCTAGCTTCCCAGAAATCACACAACTTAGAACCCAATTAGAAAGAATTAGATCATCCTTTTCACTCTCCTCTTCGACCTGGTTCAATTCAATGTGCCTTCTTCCACAAATTATCTCAAGTAACCAAATATATTGTACTATGGTAATCAAGTACAAAATATAAGTAATGCTAGGGTAACTAAAAATTTAATAAAAAAAAAAAGGAAGGTAGAAATGACAAACTCCTAACCATTTACTCACACAATTGAGCTACAACTAGTGGGGATCGTTACAATAACAACTTCTTGGGAGCATTGCTCCTTAGATACTACAGACTGAGCACAAAATATATCTATCTATAAACTATAAGATGCCATTCCTGAAGCCCTAAAAGGAGAAACTTGGAGCATACAGTGTCCACCTGTCCATCCTATCAAATTAGCTTGATTTTTTTTATATATCTTGAGCTTGACTAAAGCATTTGTCATAGCAAATCTAGGACACATCTATGTATGGAATGGGGGAGATGGAGAAATAGGAGAGGAAAGTAGAGAAGAAGATGGTTAGAATATATTAAAATATAATATATTCAAACATATGGGTAATGTTATTAAAATATACTTCTTGTGCCTCTCCTTACTTCCTCTCATTTTCCTTCATCCAAACATATGGGTAAAGTCATCATTTAACTATCTTTTTAGGAAGGTAGGACAATCTCTACCTACAATTTAGGGGGCAAAAAAGTATCCAATTCTAAAGGTTTTTTTTTTTTTTTCTTGAAATTTGTTAAGACTGCTACGCTAACCACTACTTCTAAAACCAATTTATGTTAAGAAGAGACACACTTTAGTTTTTGCAGGACGCAAAGTCCGGCCTCTATACATGTTGCAAGTGAGCATAAGAGGTTTTGCAATGCATTGTCCCACAAGCTGGGCGGTCAAGCACCAATATACTATGCTTGCACATTACAGCGACCCCATAGGGTGACCACTAAGTACCATCCCCCCATAAGGCCAACAAAATTATTTTAACTATTTCTCAAAAAAAAAAAAAAAAAAAAACATTTTAACGAGAAAAAAGGGCAAAGAAAATGTTGAAATTGGGTCCTGTGCGCTTTGATTGTCCCATAGTAACCAAAAAAGGAAGAACTTATTATTGGGTCCTACGTTTCCCTTTGACAGTTTGGATTAAAAGTTAGATTAGAATATGACAGGATTAACACAATACTTCTTCTTTTTTCAAAAAAAATTCTCTACTTTTTTTCCCTTTGAAATTGTACTCTTTTTTTTTAAAGGAAAAATTATTACAATCCTTTATTCTTCCCTTTCTTTTTTATTTTAAATTTTAGTTTTGATGAGTTTTATTAATTTTTTTAGTTATGTTTCTTAGTGTTTTTGATTGTATGGTAGAAAAAATTGGGGTTTGAGAAAGTTTATTTAAAACTAAAAGAATCATTTTTAAATTTTATATGCGTTTTCGATAATATACAAAATATTATAAAAAAAATTAATAAAAAAAATAATATCTTCACTAACTTACTTTTTAAATTCTTGAGAAAAATTGTATTGTTTTGATTTTGATACGACGGAAATTATATATATTACATTTGTGATTATCGCTATATATAATAAATGAAAATATAATTGTGAATTACATTATTATTTATAAATTAGTCCAAATTGAAAAATGTATATATATTAATGAGACTACCCTAAAAATATTATCACGCGCGAGGTCCGTGACTAGTTGAGGCAAAAATATATTTTGAGCAACAGTTGAGACAAAAATAGTTAACATTGTAAAATTAAAAGATTCTATAAATTTCTTGTAACACTCGGCCTCGACCATAAAAAATGGGCAGCCTAAGTTGTTGCTTTGAAGTTTGAAAAGAGCCCCATTTTGAGCAAAAGAGCTCGATTGAGCTCATTCTTCCACCCAACGCCACGCAAATCTGCCACGCATCCACCACCACCGTTCTGACCAATTTCCACCCATCGCCACCCAAAACCTACCACCTACCATTAACCTCAAACAGCACATATTTAATTCTGCCACAGTCAATATAAATTTTTAAGAGGGAGTTGCTCAAAAACTTCAAGTTCATCCACATCCCTTGTATCCAAAGGCATGCAAGACTCGACTGTGTAAGCGAAACTGAGCTAAAGCAAAACGCATATTCTATTTGCACAAACCAAATCAAGATAGAACTCCCTGATGCTGGGACACCAAAAGTAGGCCATAGGTGCCCACTTTTCAAAAAGAGTAAGAAAAAATTTGTCACGGAAATTAGAAGCAAATTTATTTTTATTATAATCGCAGTGAACACAACTCAGCATATCAGATACAAGAACCGGCACTATCTTCAAAGGCATATGTTCCATGTACAACATAATAGACAAAATCAAACAACATAAGGCAAGTGCAACAAGAAATAACTGGAATCCATGTTCTGATCTAAAATTAGTTCACATCTATCCTGCATGCTGTGCGATCTTCCTTTCAAGAGCACTTTTGTCTGCCCCAACAACCTTGTCAACCTCCTTACCATTTTTAAGAAAGAAAAAGGTCGGAACGCTACTAATATTCCAGCATGCGGCTACGTCCTTCGCCTCATCTATGTCAACTTTCAGGAAAACAACTTTTGCGTACTTGCCAGCTAAGCTTGTGTAAAGAGGAGAAATCATACGGCAAGGACCACACCATGTTGCAGTGAAGTATAGGATTGCCAGGCGAGCTGTTTTTGAAGCAGCTTTCAACTTTGGTTCCAGTTCACTAACAGAGTGAATACTGATAACCTCCCCTGTTATAATCCCAAAGCATGATAAGATAACTTCCAATAAATAAGTGCAAACAAATTATCATATAACTTCATGCCTCAAAGTGGTTTTGACATACTAGAAGTTATAGCAAAGGGAGATTCGGCATACTATCTGTCAATCAAGATGGTCAAATACCAAAGGATACCAAAGGGAACTCTTAACTATTCCTCTAGCCTCAAAGCACCCCAACAGTCAAATGCTCAAAAAGATTGAAATTCAATCATCAAACACCACCCCAAAAATATGCAACCACAAAACTTAAAACTCTCTTTTATAGAATTTACCCATCTCACTATTTATTAATTCTTATATTCCCAATCAAATTCCAACAGAAACAAAAATCCCAAAACAAAACTTCCTACAAAAATCATAAGTATAAAAATTTATCTAATAACTTACTACATCTTCATCTTATAGAAGCCGTTCTCCATCTCATCATCCAAAAGCCTCATAAATCTGTTCATCCCCTTTAACATGGACTCAACCCAAAACCCGTTCTCCTGGGTGTAGTTGTTCTCCATCTCATCATCCAAAAGCCTCATAAATCTGTTCACCCCCTTGAACATGGAGTCATCCCAAAACCCATTCTCCTAGGTGTAGTTAAGGCAGCATCGTTGATGTCCAATATAAGGTAACTTATAGGGCACCATGAGAGAGAGAGAGAGAGAGTACAAATAATTTCTGGGGCTTCCAGAGGAAAAGAGGGATAGAGTTAGGGGAGGGGGTTCAAGAGCTGCTATTTTAAGTTCCATATGTTTTGAAGTGGCTTAATTTCTTGGAGTTCAAATTAAGTTGGTTACAACTTTGAAACTAAGTTTGACTCGTATTAGGTTTTCATTAGGCCTTTGCTGTGTTCAAGTGGTATTAGGACTTTCGATTGATACTGAATTATTTCAAACATATATATGGGCTTGCTCCCTTGGTTTGTAGGTGTTCTCTCTAGTGTTGCAGCTCAAGAATAGATTCAAGAAAAATTATCTTCTCTTGTTGTATGCCTGTGATATTTGAGAGAGAGAGAGAGAGACTATGGTATATCTGGGGGTTTAGGTTTCTTGAGAAAGTCCTTGTCACTGTTGTAATATCCCTATTTTTATAGTGAAACTTTCTTGTTCATTTTGTGTGTGCTTGTTGATTTATTTTATCTTTACAGTTATAGGTTTGAATCTTGAGAGTGCTATTTACACAAATGGTACCAAAATAAGGTTATCATTGAATGGTTACAGTGAAGATGACAAAAACCAAGTATGACGTAGAGAACTTTTGCGGTAAGGAAAATTGT